>NC_081314.1:48976524-49279677 GCF_026419965.1 Kogia breviceps
AGGCTTCCTGATGGAGGGGAATGGTGCCTGTAGTCTGATGGATGAGGCTGGATCTTGTCTTTCTGGTGGGCAGGACTGCGTCCAGTGGTGTTTTTGTGGGGTATTTGTGACCTTAGTATGATTTTACACAACCTCTCTGTTAATGGGTGGGGTTGTGTTCCTGTCTTGCTAGTTGTTTGGCATAGGGTGTCCAGCACTGTAGCTTGCTGGTCGTTGAGTGGAGTTGAGTCTTAGAGGTGAGATAGAGATCTCTGGGGGAGCTCTCACTGTTTGATATTATGTGGAGCTGGGAGGTCTCTGGTGGATCAATGTCCTGAACTCTGCTCTCCCACTTTAGAGGCACAGGCCTGACACTGGGCTGGAGCACCACGACCCTGTCAGCCACATGACTCAGAAGAAAAAATAAAGACAGAAAGAAAAATTAAAATAAAGTTATTAAAATAAATGATAAAAAATAATTATTGAAAATAAACAAAAAGTAATAAAAAAAGAATGAAAGCGAGCAACCAAACCAAAAACAAATCCACCAATGATAAGAAGCACTAAAAACTGTACTAGGAAACACCAAAAAAACCCAAAAACACAACGGACAGACAGAACACTAGGACAAATGGTAAAAGCAAAGTTATACAGACAAAATCATACAAAGAAGTATACACACACACACACTCACAAAACGAAAAACAGGAAAAAAAATATATATATATATCATTGCTCCCCAAGTCCACCGTCTGAATTTTGGCATGATTCATTGTCTATTCATGTATTCCACAGATGCAGGGTACATTAAGTTGATTGTTGAGATTTAATCCACTGCTCCTGAGGCTGCTGGGAGAGATTTCCCTTTCTCTTCTTTGTTCGCACAGCTTCTAGGGTTCAGCTTTCTATTCGGCCCTGCCTCTGCGTATAGGTTGCCTGAGGCCGTCTGTTCTTCCCTCAGACAGGACAGGGTTAATGGAACAGCTGATTAGGGGCCTCTGGCTCACTCAGGCCAGGGGGAGGGTGGGGTACAGAATGCAGAGTGAGCCTGTGGTGGCAGAGGCTGGCATGACGTTGCAAGAGCCTGAGGCATGAAGTGTGTTCTCCCAGGGAAGTTGTCTCTGGATCACGGGACCCTGAAAGTGGCAGGCTGCACAGGCTCCTGGGGTGGGTGGGTGGAGGTTTGGATAGTGACCTGTGCTTGCACACAGGATTCTTGGTGGCTACAGCAGCAGCCTTAGCATCTCACACCCATCTCTGGTGTCCGCGCTGATAGCCGTGGCTCACGCCCATCTCTGGAGCTGGTTTGCGCGGTGCTCTGAATCCCCTCTCCTCACACACCCCAAAACAATAGTGACTTGCCTGTTAGACATGTCCAGACCTTTTCGCAGACTCCCTCTCGGCTAGCTGTGGCACACTAGTCCCCTTCAGGTTGTGTTTACACAGCCAACGCCTGTCCTGTCCCTCGGGTCTGACCTCTGAAGCCCGAGCCTCAGCTCCGAGCCCCGACTCATCCCAACAGGTGAGCAGACAAGCCTCTCAGGCTGGTGAGTGCTGGTTGGCACCAATCCTGTGTGCAGGAATCTCTCTGCTTTGCCCTCTGAACCCTTATTGCTGTGTTCTCCTCTGTGTCTCTGAAGCTTCCCTCCCCCCACCACTGCCCATGACTGCCAGTGCAGGGACTTCCTAATGTGTGGAAACTTTTCATCCTTTACAGCTCCCTCCCAGTGGTACAGGTCCCGTCCCTATTCTTTTGTCTCTGTTTTTCCTTTTTTCTTTTTTTCTTTTGCCCTACCCAGGTACATGGGGAGTTTCTTGCCTTTGGGGAAGTCTGAGGTCTTCTGCCAGCGTTCAGTAGGTGTTCTGTAGGGGTTGTTCCACATGTAAATATATTTCTGATGTACTTGTGGGGAGGAAGGTGATCTCCACATCTCACTCCTCCACCATCTTGAAGGCCCTCCCTCTTGCAAATTAATTGAACCCGAGGTAGGGGTCATGGGAACTTCTATCTATAGCCTAGCAGCCAGAACCACAGTTGACAATCTGAGCTTGTGATTGGCATCTGAGTGGGAGGTGGAGCGATCTTGTGGGACTGAGCCCTTAATCTGTGGGATCTGAAGTTATCTCTGGGTAGATATTGTCATAAATGAATTAAATTGTAAACATCCAGCTGGTGTCACAGAATTGCTTAGTGTGGGAAACCTCACACACATCTGTACCAGAAGTGTTGTGAGTATAGTTGTAGGGTGAGAGTAAAGGAGACACACAGGAGGAAGAGTGAGGTTTTTCCTATACAACCTAATTACTATTTCTCCAGGCTATTACCTCTATAGAGGTAAATTACTATAGGTAGACAAAGAACCAAACAACTACTCTGTTCTTAAGCAGCTCACCATGTAGGGCAGTGTTTCTGTTTTGAATGCATGTAAGAATCACCTGGAGTAATTATTTACAATTCAATTACTACTCACTACCACCTTTTGATTAGGTAGTTCTGGAGTGGGGCTTCTAAATCTGTATTTGTTACATAATCAAATGATTCAGAAGTTAGTGGTGTAGTGTCACATTTTCCAGAAAATGTTGTAAAAGAATAGACAAATGTATGTATAGGAAATTATAATGTGATAAATGCTGTCTACTCAAAGAGAGTAGAGAGAGAGTGAATAATATTAGAGATAAGAAACAGAGAAAGCTTCCAAGAAAAAGTGACTTTTTAACTCCATCTTTAATAAGGTAAAATTCTGACTACTGCAAAAGAGGAGAGTCTATTTCCTGAAGGGAAGATAGCAGGAAAAAAAAACAGAAAAAAACCCAGAAGAATGAGAAGGTATTTTTGGTTTGGTGAATAGTAAGGAGACCTATGAAGAAAGAAAATAGGGTATGGATTGTTTGTACAAAAGGATGAAAAATTATGTAAGAAAATTAAGTAATGCCTGTAAATAAATACATTGCATGTCATGCTAAGATATCTTTATATTATACCAATGGCAAAATTGGATTTAAAGCCATAAAAATATCCAATTTGGAATTTTCAAAAAAGATAAATCTGGCAGAAATGTGAAAAATGGAAGAGGGAAGAGATTTTTTAGATCAAGAGTCTTGTTTTATATAATTTGATGTTTGTGAAATGTTTCAAAATACTATATATTATCTATAAATTTTATATGTCAAAACAACAGTTCACCATTAAGTGAAACATAATATGATTTTACAACTATCTTTCAATTAAAAAAAAATGCCAACTGTGAATTTAAACTTATAACTAATCAAAAGATACTTTGGATTAGATTTTTTATTTTATTTACTATCTCATCATTGGGTTCTTCAGTAATTTAAGAAAAATTTGAATATAATTTAATGAATAAAAGAAATCTAAACAACTTTTAAGTAAATGTATCCAGTAAATCAGATCATCTATAAACCAGTACAAAAGGAAATAGTACAAGTTAACCTACAGACTTTTAGACCCAATCTATAATTAAATACTGGCTTTGCTTCCAGAAAGATCAAGATCAAAAAGCCTTAGGTCATGTGTATACATGCTTTAGAGTTTGGGAATTATAAAATCTGAGCAGTAAATTATAATTCTTCATTAATTTAAAATCAGTGTCCTGGGGCTAGGGGGAGGCAGATAAGGGCAAAGGGCTTTCCAGTTTAGTGAGTGCCAAATACTTGACCTTATGAATCTAAGTGGTTTGTGAGGTCTAAGTACTATGGTAAATACATACATCTGCATATATATACACATCCTAAGCTAGCTAAACTCACTGAAGTCTGTAGAAAAAAATGATAGGCTTTAAATTTGGTAAGAGTTCACATTTATGCCTAAGAATGAGATGTTGAAATAGTGCCATCTTCAATTAGGTCATTTATTATGATCTGAAACACTTTTTAGGTCAGTTCTTCCTCCTGCTTTAAATAAATATTGTGTCTTCAAATGGTTTTATAGAGGAGATTAAAAAAAAATCAGTACTGTGTGGAAGCGGGAGTAATTGCAGCCTAACCTTCAGAACTGGGGATTCCTGGGGACTGCAAAAGGAGCATAGGGTAATATGGAGTAGAGGGGTGGATGAGAAAAGCAAACCAATATAGGTCTCTAGAGAAGTAGACAGATGGCTCTCAGCTCTGTTGGAAGTCTAGATGACAAATTTCTCAATCCACTGAAAATATCAGCAGAAAGGAAATTGACTCAAATAGCTGGATTAGTTTATTATAATGGAGGGGTATAAAAGCAGTGGGCTCAGAGCTTGCCCAGATAAAATGCCAGAACTTTTTTGTCACAGAACATTGAGTTGCTGAGGGTTAGTCTTCAGACGAAAGTATCATATAATTTGTTTTACTTGCTTGTGTTCTTCAATGGTTCCTCTTAGACACTGGGAAGCAGGTTAGAAGAAAAGTGAGAACTGATGGGATTTAATTATATACAGAGCCAATAATTAAACTTAGATCAAGTAATTCTATTGTCCTAGACATAAGATGATTTAGATGGGGACCACCTGTTTATGGATATCTATAGGACAGCTCTTATGCTCTTCTCTTCCCCTACATCAGATGGCCTGAGGTTCAGAGACCTTGATTAGAACTAGATTGTCTACTTGCTGTATGCTACTAACTTGATCAGTCTGAGTGCCAGTTTCTACATCAGTAAATCTGGATAATGATGCATAACTTTTAAGGATGGTTATGAGATACAAATTAGGTATGCAAATCTATAGGCCTCAAACAGTGAATAATATACAAGTTCTTAGTACATGTTAGATGCCAATAATTTATTCATTAAATATATTTTTTAAATCATGGAACTAGCTAAACATAAAACTATGAAACCATATAATTTTAACTTGGATTCTGGAAAAGAAAGCAATGGTTTCTTGTCTTGATGCCTTGATTTTCTAATAACATACAAAGAATACATGAATATATTTTTAAATGCATACACTGTTAGAAAATTTAGAAAGATAGTCACTGATTGATATATAATCCTAGTATAAGTAGCTATACATCCTCTTTTCAAGATAACTGTCATAGAATTTTGTATGAATAAATTAGGTGTTTCACGGAACAAAATTCTTAAATGTGCGTGATTAAAAATTCCTTTCCAAATTCATAAAAATGTATACATTTTTGTCATTATTTTATGTGAAGATAGCAAATACTTAATATTTTTCTTTAAATGTTACATTTTACTGTCTAAGTTTTTATACATTTCATATAGAATCTATTAATAAGTATTCAATGTTGTTTCATTTTTAACTAGCACATTTACTTGCACTGTGTTCATTACTCAGAGTTGTTCTACATGCTCATTCTTTGCTTTCTATTGTCCATCTCCACTAATTGTTGACATCTTCTAATGAGAAGAAACATGTTTAAATAAGAAAACAAAACTAACTCAGTTATTATTACAACTTTGTTTTTTGATACACAGGCATTGCATAGTAAAAGTAGAATGAGCCTCTACCTATGCTATTAGGCTGATTAAATCACAATTCTTGGTGTACTTAGGTTCCATGTTTTTTTCACAGACACAGAGTAAGCCTGCACTGTTAGAGAAAAGCTGCCTATCTTTTAAGAGTTTACTACACACTTAAGAATTTATATAAGAAACATGGAGAATTTTATGATAAAATTATATGAATAGCTAACTGTAGAGCTAAAGCAAGTATGAGGTAATTTTGTACTATTCTTGACATTTCGGTTTCTGTCAACCATTATGGTGTGGAAAAGGAATACAAAACAACAATTCTCCTTAAAAAAATGTGATGACTAACTTTCCAAGCAAAAATGGTCATTAGAAGAAAAAATTGGCTTCTATGTTTGGGACAAATATTCTTTCAAAATGTGATAAAATCATACTCAACAGTATAAAACTTAATGTTTACCATAGACCACCAGGTATCATAAATGATTCTTTCATTAAAAAATCAATTATGTTTAAAACACTTTCTCTTAAACAATGGCCATGACTCCCTTGGGGATTCACTTGCTGTATAGAGTAGCTGCCCTGTGAATGTTATTGGATGTTTTTTGACTATAAAGATGAGTTTGTTACTTTGACTACTTAAAATATTGTATTACATTCTATTCCTCTGTGTTATGATTCTATTTATTTTAATCAATATTATATAAGATTGAGGGTAGGGGAAATGAAACACTTAACTAAAAATAGGTTATTTCTCTTTAAATATCTGAGAATAATATAAAAGTGTTACCAGAGAGTAGGTTCTTATCTTGTTGCAGAAAGGATTCAGAGACAAGACACATAGATCAATAAAGCAAAGAGAGGATTTATTAAGTGATATTACACTCTCAAGGGGAGAGTGGGCAGACTCAGGTGAGTGGCTGTCCTGAATTTCTTTGGCAAGCTGGTTATATGGGATGTGAAAATAAATGGACAGAATGTTCATTGCGGAGGGAGGGCTTTGAGGTTGTTTTTCCTGGTTTTTATCCCAGCTCCATCTTCCTAAGGGGAGGCAGGATTTTTGTCCTTATTTAGTCTTGATCAGAAGTATCATGGCATCAGTGCATGATGGGTACTTCTCACATGCAAGGCTAATTTTACTGTAATAAGGTCATAATGAACAAAAGGCTACATTCAGACACTAGAGATTCCTGCCTTTTTCCACCGTTCTTTCTCTGCCTCTAGGAACCCTATCACATCAAGATAAGTGGCTTCCTGTCAGCCCAGAGGTTCCTGTTTTTCTTCATCTGCCCAAGGATTCCCATTGTTCACAAGCTGTATGGTTTCCTGACACCTGGCCTGTGTCCCCCTTTCTCTGATCAAATCTAGTTATTTGCCTGCTCTTACAAAGGAACTTTCTAGTATAAGAACCAAAATCCTTATCAAGGAAATGACAATGAGTGACCAAACAGCCCACACAGAGAGATGGCTGGACAAAAGTTAATCAGAGGAAAAGCACAGACAGTGGCAGATGTTAGTGCAGTGTTTCAACATCTCAGACAATGCACAACAACCTGGCAGGGTCCAGGAAAGGCATCCTGGCCCTTCAGTTTCAGGGCTTTTAAATTACATAGTGGGAGAAGAATTTGCCCCCTACTGGTGTTATTTACAGCAGTAAATGGGTAGGTCTTTGGCCTCCAGCTATGCTTTCATTCTAACTCAGCATTCATGATTGGGGTACGCCAGTCCTTCCCCTGTTGCAACTCAAAAACTTGGATTGAAGCTTTACTGTTGCATCATATAATGTGGTAGAGGATGGGACTAGTTCACCACCATAGCATTCTATCAGTGTTAACTGCCTAAGCATCAGGCTGTAGGAGGTTTCCCTGGAGCTCTATAGGAGATCAACTCTCGCTAGGGAAGTAAAATTTACTTCTCAGTCAAATCCTCTTAGCCCAAATATGACCTTTATGCAATATTTGTCAACAACCCATGTCATTTGAATCAGGAAGAGTTGTAAATTTAGGCAGTGACAGTGCCATGGGATACACTGGAAGGCAAAAGTTAATAAGAAAAAGGAGGACAAAGTTCTCTTGATGTCCCTAAACTCTGGGCAGAGGGAGCTGAGATATAACCAAAAGAATAGGTCCCAATTTGCAGATTGGAGCTGTAGAGCTTATTAGGTAAATATACTGCTAGCGTTGAGCAGTGATTTGTGGGAATATATCAAGTGGTATAATATACATGTGATTGAAGAAGCAAAGAGGAAAAAAATGGAGCAGAAAAAAATTGTGTCAACAGTTACTGCTTGAAAAGTTAAAAAACTTGCAGTTTATATACATATATTATAATATGTACATTATATATAATACAAACAATTATATCAACCTATATATTATAATATATTAAGTAAATATGTAATATAATATTAATAAGTTCATATAATCATTTTATTTGTATATGAAATTATATTTATATATATACAATATGAATAGACTATAAAAATATAAAATAATTATGTTTTACATAAATATATATGTATATAATATGTACATATATATGTACATATTATATACATATATGACAGTTAGAGCCCATGAAAAGAGAGTGATTGAAATTGTGGTGGAGTTATATTGTCAGAATTTCATAATTTCACATGAAGTGGACAATATCAATACAAAGTCAACTGTATAAGTTAAGCATGTATATATATATATATATTTTTAAATTTTATTTATTTTTTTATACATCAGGTTCTTAGTAGTCATCCATTTTATCTTCCAGGTCACTTCTCCATTCTTCTGCCTCAGTTATTCTGCTACTGATTCCTTCTAGAGAATTTTAAATTTCATTTATTGTGTTGTTCATCATTGTTTGTTTGCTCTTTAGTTCTTCTAGGTCCTTGTTAAACATTTCTTATATTTTCTCCATTCTATTTCTAAGATTTTGGATCACCTTTAGTATCATTACTCTGAATTCTTTTTCAGGTAGACTGCCTATTTCCTCTTCATTTGTTTGGCCTGGTGGGTTTTTATCTTGCTCCTTCATCTGCTGTGTGTTTCTCTGTCTTCTCATTTTGCTTAACTTACTGTGTTTGGGGTCTCCTTTTCATAGGCTGCAGGTTCATAGTTCCCATTGTCTTTGGTGTCTGCCTCCACTGGGTGAGGTTGGTTCCTTGGCTGTGTAGGCTTCCTGGTGGATAGGACTGGTGCCTGTTTTCTGGTGGATGAGGCTGAATCTTGTCTTTCTGGTGGGCAGGTTCGCATCTGGTGGTGTGTTTTGAGGTGTCTGTGAACTTATTATTTTAGGCAGCCTATCTGGTAATGGGTGGGGTTGTGTTCCTGTCTTGCTAGTTGTTTGGCATAGGGTGTCCAGCACTGCAGCTTGCTGGTCATTGAGTGGAGCTGGATCTTAGCATTGAGATGGAGATCTATGGGAGAGCTTTCGCTGTTTGATATTATGTGGATCCGGGAGGTTTCTGGTGGTTCAATGTCCTGAACTCGGCTTTCCCACCTCAGAGCATAGGCCTGACACCTGGCCAGAGCACCAAGACCCTGTCAGCCACACAACTAAGAAGAAAAGGGAGAAAGAAAGGAAGAAAGAAAGAAAAAATAAATAAATTTAAAATAAATAATAAAAAATAATTATTAAAAATAAAGAACAAAAAAGTAAAAACAAAAAAAAAAAAAAAAAAGAAAGAAAGAAAGAAGAGAGCAACCAAACCAAAAAACAAATCCACCAATGATAACAAGTGCTAAAATTTATACTAAAAAAACCCAAAATGGACAGACAGAATGCTAGGACAAATGGTAAAAGCAAAGCTATACAGACAAAATCACACAAAGAAGCATACACGTACACATTCACAAAAACAGAAAAAGGAAAAAAATATATTGTTGCTCCCAAAGCCCACTGCCTCAATTTTGGGATGATTCATTGTCTATTCACATATTCCACAGATGCAGGGTCCATGAAGCTGACTGTGGAGATTTAATCTGCTGTTCCTGAGGCTGCTGGGAGAGATTTCCCTTTCTCTTCTTTGTTAGCACAGCTTTGGATTTGGCCCCGCCTCTGCATGTAGCTCACCTGAGGGCGTCTGTTCTTTGCCCAGACAAGATGACGTTAAAGTAGCAGCTGATAAGGGGCTGTGGCTCACTCAGGCCAGGGGGAGGGAGAGGTATGGAATGTGGGGTGAGCCTGTGGTGTCAGAGGCCAGTGTGATGCTGCAACAGCCTGAGGTGTGCAATGTGTTTTCCCAGGGAAGTTGTCTCTGGATCACAGGACCCTGACAGTGGCAGGCTGCACAGGCTCCTGGGGTGGGTGGGTGGAGGTTTGGATAGTGACCTGTGCTTGCACACAGGATTCTTGGTGGCTACAGCATCAGCCTTAGTTTTTCATGCCCGTCTCTGGTGTCCGCACTGATAGCCGTGGCTCATGCCCATCTCTGGAGCTTCTTTAGGCAGTGCTCTGAATCCCCTCTCCTCACACACCCTGAAACAATGGTTCCTTGCCTCTTAGGCCAGTCCAGACTTTTTCCAGGACTCCTTCCTGGCTAGCTTTGATGCACTAGACCCCTTCAGACTGTGTTCATGCAGCCAATCTCAGTCCTCTCCCTGGGATCTGAACTCTGAAGCCTGAGCCTGAACTCCCAGCCCCCACTCATCCAGGCAGGTGAGCAGACAAGCCTCTCAGGCTGGTGAGTGCTGGTTGGCACCAATCCTCTGTGCAGGAATCTTTCCACTTTGCCCTCTACACCCCTGTTGCTGTGCTCTCCTCTGTGGCTCCAAAGCTTCACCCCCGCCACCCCCCATGTCCTCCACTGAAGGGACTTCTTAGTGTGTGGAAACTTCCTCCTTCACAGCTCTCTCCCAGTGGGGCAGGTCCTATCCCTATTCTTTTGTTTCTGTTTTTTCTTTTGCCCTACACAGGTATGTGGGGAGTTTCTTGCTTTTTGGGAAGTCTGAGGTCTTCTGCCAGCATTCAGTAGGTGTTCTGTAGGAGTTGTTCCACATGTAGATGTATTTCTGATGTATTTGTGGTCAGGAAGGTGATCTCCACATCTTACTCTTCCGCCATCTTGAAGGTCTCAAGCATGTATATTTTAATCCTTATAGCAACAATTAAAATATTTACACAAAGACATGTGGTCAAAATGTGAATAGTGAAAAGTAAATGTAAAGCTTAAAAATATACATTTAATATACATTAAAATATACATTTATAAATATACATTTTGCCTGTCCTGCAAAAGAAGGCAGGAAAAGAGGAACAAACCTAAATAGAATGAATAAAAAGCAAATAGAATGATGATAGACTTAAACCTAGTCATATCAACAATTATATTAAATATAAATGAAAAACACACTCAAATTAAAAGGCATAGATTTTAAAACCAGATATAAAATCAACAACAAAGGATACTGTTCTTTGTCAACAGAACATGCATCATAAATATAAAGACACGGGTAATCTGAAAAGTGAGAAGATGGAAAGAGATATACTATGCTAACTGTTAGCATAATAAAGTGGTCTGTCTTTATTAATTTCAAAGTAGACTTTAAGACAAAGAATATTAGTAGAAATGAAGGGCATTTTAAAATAAAAAAAAATTAATCAGAAAGATATCACCATCCTTACAAAAACACTAAAATCTAAAAATAAATCTCAAAATACATAAAACAAGTCTCAAAGAATAGATTTCTATATTCAAGTTATTGAAATATTGTAGAGTATGTTTGCTGGCCACATTAGAATTAAATCAGAAATCAAAGACAGAAATAATTTAAGAAATCTTTGAAGATGTTCTGGTACCAGTTTTACCCAAACTTTTTTCAGAATATAGAGTAGGAAACACTTCCCAACTTGTTTTATAAGGAGAACAATGCTCTAATAATAATTCATGATAAGGAGATTACAGGAAAACTAAAATCCTTCATAAATAAAACATTAGTATACCAAATCCAGCATTTTTTAAAAGGATAATGTCATGGCAAGTGACATTTATCTCAACAATGCAAAATTGATTTGAATTTCTAAAATTAATCAATATAATTCACCACACTAGGAATAAAAAGAAAAAAAAAGGAAACATAGCAACAGATACAGAAAATCTACTTACAATATTCTATACCCATGTATAATTAAAAGCCCTCTGCTAGTTAAAAATTGTAAGGGAATGTTCTAAACCTGATATAAGGTGTTTACCAAAAACTCTACAGTTAACATTAATACCTATTGTGAAATATTGAATGTCTCCCCCAAATATGAAACATGCCAATGACACTAACTCTTAGACATGCTTTTTCATATTTTACTACAGCTCTTAGTTCCATAAGACAAAATTAAATAGAAGACATACAGAATGAAAAGAAAAATGTTAAACTCTCATTATTCAAAAACTATATGATTATTTACATCACCAAGTCTAAGTAGTCTACAAAGTGACCACTTTAACTACTAAAAGGATTCGGGAATATTATAGGTTACAAGGTCAATATATAAAGTTGATTGTATTCAACATCCATTCATGATAAAAAAAAAGGTCTCAACAAATTAGTTACAGAAAGAATGTACTTCAACATAATAAAAACCATATATGACAAGCCCAGAGCTAACATCATATATAATGGTGAAAGGTTTCAAGCTTTTCTTCTAAGATCAGGCACAGGACAAGGATGTCCACTCTTGCCACTGCTATTCAACATAGTATTGGAGTCCTAGCCAGAACAATTAGGCAAGAAAAAGAAATGAAAGGAACCCAAATTGGAAAAAAAGAAGTTAAACTATTGCTATTTTCAGATGACTTGATTTTATATATAGAAAGTTCTAAAAACCTCACCAGAAAAACCTGTTAAATCTAATGAACAAATTCAGTAAAGATTTATTACACAAAATCAACATAAAAATTGGTAGTGTTTTTTAGATACTAACAATGAATTATATAAAAATAATACAAAGATAACAGCCTCCTCTATAGTAGGGTCAAAAGCAATAGAATGTTTAGGAATGAATTTAACCAAGGAGGTGATAGCTCTCTTATTGAAAAGTATAAGACAATGGTTAAAGAAATTGAAGAAGATACAAATAAATGGAAGGTATCTTGTGTTTACAAATTGGGAGAATTAACATTGTTAAAATGGCCATACTACTCAAAGTTCATATATAGACTCAGTACAATCCATATCAAGATTCCAATGGCATATTTTACAGAAATTGAAATAGAAAAACAATTGTAAAATTTATATGGAATTACAAAATACCTTGAACAGCCAAAAGCTATCCTGAGAAAGAAGAACAAAGCTGGAGGCATCACACCTCCTGTTTTCAAACTACTTTACACAGCTATAGTAATCATAACAGTATGGCATTGTCATCAAAGCAGACACAAAGACAAATGGAACAGAATTGAGACTACAGAAGTAGACCCATGTGTACATGGTCAACAAATATTTGACAAGGGAGCTGAGAATACTCAATGGAGAAAAGTGTGTATTCAATAAATGGTGCTGGTAAAACTGTATATTCACATGCAAAAGAATCAAACTAGACCCTAATGTTACACTGCTCACAAAAATTAACTCAAAATTTATTCAAAACTTAAATGTATGACTGGAAACCATAAAACTCCTAGAAGAAAACATAAGAAAAATACTTCTTGGCATGTGTCTGGGCAATGATTTTTTGGATATTACACTTAAAGCAAAAGCAACAGAATGAAATATAAAGTGGGATTGCATGAAACTAAAAATGCTTTGCTCAACGAAAGAAATTATCAACAAAATGAAAAGGCAACCTATGGAATTGAGAAAAACACACATCTGATAATGGGTTAATATCCAACATGTATGAGGAACTCATACAATTTGATAGCAAACAACAACAAAACCCAAATATTTCAATTTAAAAAATGGGCAGAGGAATTGAATCGACATTTTTCAAATGAAGATATTCATATGGCCAACAGGTAAATGAGAAGGTCTTCATCATCACTAATCATCAGGGAAATACAAATCAAAACCACAATAAGGTATCACTTCATACCTCTTAGAATGACGGTCATCAAAAAGACAAGAGACAACAAATGCTGGTGAGGATGTAGAAAAAGGGGAACTTATGTGTGCTATTGGTGGAATATAAATTAATGTAGCCACTATGGAAAATGGTATGGGGATTTCTCAAGAAATTTAAAATATCAATAGAACTATCATATGATCCAGTAATTCCACTTGTGAGCATGTATCTGAAGGAAACAAAATCACTATTAAAAAAAACACTCCCATGTTTATTTCAACTTTATTTACAATAGCCAAGACATGAAAACAACCTATGTGCCCATCAGTGGATGAATGGGTAAATAAAATGGTATACTGTTCAGCCATAAAAAAGAAAGAAATCCTGCCATTTGTGAGAACATGGATGGACCTTGAGGGCATTATGCTAAGTCAAAAAGATAAAGACAAATACTGTATGATCTCACTTACATGTGGAATCCTAAAACAAAAACAAAAACAAATTCATAGAAACAGATCAGATTAGTGGTTGCCCTAGGCAGAGGGAAGAGAGTGGGGAAATTGGGTGAAGTTGGTAGAAAGTTATACACTTATTGTGGTAATTATTTCATAATATATACATATATCAAATCATTGTACACCTTAAACTTATACAATTTTTATGTCAATTATATCACAATAAAACTGAAAAAAAAATTTAAATAAAATTTATTGTAGTTTGTATATAATTCAGAAATGAAATATAGAAAAATATCATTTTACTACAGCATAAAAATTATAATTTTAAGGAATGAATTCAACAAAAGATGTCTAAGACCTCTCCATATTGAACTATAAAGCAATGTTAAAGGAAATTAAATAACTAAACAAATGAATAGATATAGCATAGATATAGGCATATGGTCATGGATAGATATAGTCATAGATTCAAAACTCAATATTGCTTACATGTAAGCTTTTCCTAAATTGATCTATATATTCAAAACAACTCCAGTAAAAAAAATTCAGCAGGATTTGTTTTTCTTTTGGTAGAAATGTCAAAGCTGACTAAAAAATTTCATAGAAGTACCAAGGATTTATACAAAACTTGTAAAACAATCTTGAGTGAAAAACAATAACAACAAGAAAAAAGATGGAGGACTCATGTTATTGAATTTCTGTTAAGAAATTTTATTAATAAAGATTTTATCATTTTGGCCTATGGAAAGACAACAAGATCAATGACACTGATTATAGAGCAGAGAAGGAGACCCATATTTATTTGGTCAATTGCTTTTCAACAATCTCTCAAGGCAATCCAATGCAGAAAGGAAAATTTTTTACAAATTATTTAAGTATATTGAAAAAGAAAAAAGAACTTTGATGTCTACCTCACACCATATGCCAAAGTTAATTCAAGATGGGCTAATGTCATGAATGTAAAAGCTTATATTTAAAATAGAACATAAAAATTCCAGAAGAAAACACAGAAAATGCTTTCTGGGGTTGATTATGGTATTTGATATATTGATATGTATATTTGTCAAATGTATATAAATTATAATTGAGATTTATGTATTTCATTGGATGTAAATTTTATTCAAATGAAATTTAATGAGGCATGTAAAACATAATGGACATGGCCTCAGTATGATAAGCCACTGACAATCAACTGGGAGGCTGGTGTCAATGTCAGATTCCCATGTACTTTGGCAAGAGGTGCAGTCTAGATTTCCCAGCTGGCTGAGGATGTTACTGTGTGAAAGAGTAAAAAAGGAAAGAGAGAAAGAGATGTATAAATATTGGTTTCTGTAATGTGGTTGTGTAACTTCTGATATATTTCCCACCTCCTGATTCTGGGGTCCCTATAGACAGCTAAAAGCAAAATGAGTCTTTCACTAGATGATGATATTAATGACACTTATAACATTAATAAAGTATTCCAGAGTGTCCCCAAATGAAGATCAAAGTATTGGACTGTTGTCATCTATCCCTGAATGAGCTGTTCTAGCAATATTTTGCTCTTGAAGTCAAAATTAGAATCCACCTGCCAGTGCAGGGGACATGGGTTTGAGCCCTGGTCTGAGAAGATCCCACAGGCCGCAGAACAACTGAGCCCACAAGCCACAACTACTGAGCCTGTGTTGCCACAACTACTGAGCTCATGTGCCACAACTACTGAAGACTGTGTGCCTAGAGCCCATGCTCCAGAAGAGAAGCCACTGCAATGAGAAGCCTGCACACAGCAGTGAAGAGTAGCCCCCCACTCACAGCAACTAGAGAAAGCCCAGGCACAACAACGAAGACCCAATGCAGCCAAAAATAAAATAGATAAATTTATATTTAAAAAAAATTATTGGTAAAGTAATGGCCATGAATCCCATGCTAGGTAGTCCAGGACAGGGTTCCTAGGCCATAAAGGGCATTTCATTTGTTGATTGGATTATGTCTGTATATTCCAATGTTATCAACAGAGTTATAGGGAAGCTTCCTGGCAGAAATGAAACCTTAATTGATAGGATCTTGAAAGGTATTTAGCAGTTAATGCAAAAGAGTCGAGGAAGGGTATGCAGAGGAGGGTGATCTAACTATCTAAATTATTTTAAAATGTAAGGAATTATTAGTTCTTCCAAAGCAGATAGATATTTTTAAATTATTTTTTCCCTTTTTTTCTGTTTATCTTGGGTGATTTACACTAAGCTGTCTCCCAGTTCTCTGGTTTACTCCTCTGCATCATTTACCGACTGTTGATTCCTTCTAGTGTATTTTTTTATTTCAATCATTGTATCATTTAGCTCTTTTTGGTTCTTATTTATATTTCCTAACTCTTCATTGCATTCATCCATTCTTCTCCTGAGTTCATTGAACGTCTTTATGATCATTACCTTGAATTCTTTTATCAGGTAGATTGCTTTTTCCACTTTGCTCAGTTTTTCTTAGTCCTTCATTTGGAATATATTCTTCTGTCTCCTAATTTTGCCTAGTTCTCCAAGTTTATTTCTATTATTAGGTAGATGGACTATGTTCCCCAATTTTTGAGAAGTGGCCTTATGCAGGAGATGTCCTATTGGGCTCAGTAGCACACTCCCCTCTGGTCACCAGTGCTATATGCTCTAGGAGTGCCTCCTATGTGGGCTGCATGGACCCTTCTGTTATGGAGGGGCTGACTATTGTGGGCAAGCTGGTTAGCAGGGGCTGTCCCATGGCCCACTTGACTGCCAGGCCCTGTCTTGCATGGTGGCTCCTGGCCTACTGGTGGTTGGGCCCAGGTCCCAGGGGTACCCAGGGCTGGTGCCAGCCCACTAGAAGGTGGGTAAATCCCTGGCACTAACAGACTAGAGAGAAGACACCAAAATTGCACTTGCCAGCACCAGTGTCTTCCTGGTAGAACAAACTCCCTAAAATAGCTGCTGCCAGTGTCTTTGTCACCAGGGGGAGTCCCAGTTGCCTTCTGCCTCTCCAAGAAGCTCTCCAAGTTCAGCAAGTGGGCCTAATCTAGGCTCCTTTCAAATTACTGCCTCTGCACTGGGACTCACACACCATTTAAACAGAGAACTTTAGAGTCTCTATTTTCTACAGCCCTCCAGCTCTCCTGTACACAAGTCCCACTAGCCTTCAAAGCCAGATGTTCTTGGAGTTTGTTTCCTGGGTACATCACCCCTGGGCTGAGGGCCCGATGTGGGGCTCACACCCCATGCTCCTTGGGGAGAACCTCTGCAATTGTGATTATCCTCTCATTTGTGGGTTTCCACCCAGGGGTGTGGGTCTTGACTCTACTGCATTTCTGCCCCTACCACTCATTTCATTGTGGTTGCTTCTTCGTATCTTTAGTTGTGGGAAATCTTTTCTGTCTGTCTTTAAGTTATTCTCATAGATAGTTGCTCTGTAAATAGTTGTAATTTTGGTGTGCCCATGGGAAGATGTGAGCTCAGGGTTTTCCTACTCTTCCATCTTGCCATACCTCCTGATATTTTTAAAGTAATATTTTAATTTATTTTAAAAAAATAAAATTCTTTCCTGTATATCCATATGAAATTAAAGCATTAGATGACCTTTGTTAACTTAGAATAAATTGCTAAATCTATAAATTCTAAGTATCTATTCCTCATTTCTTTGTGTCTCCAAAGCCCTTTGTTGAAATTTTCATTATATCTGTTACTACAGTCTTCTTGAATTATATATAGTTGGTTATTTATCTGTTATTTTCTTTAAGCTGCAAGCACCTTTCGGTAGGAATGTAGCATGTTTACTTATAGTACACAAAGAACCTAGTGCTCTTTGTAAAAATCAGGAGGCTTACAAAATGTTCTGCTTCTTTATTTACTTTGTTAATCTTACCTATTTGATATCTCCTTAAACATAAAATAATAGTATGCTTAATTCTATTATCAGTCTTTTACTTTTTCTCTATAGAAATTCATATCACAGATAAACCTTTTAACCAATCTGGATCATAATAACTCAAATTTAAGATTATTATATAGTAAATAGTTTCTATGATTTATGTCTAAAGCAACTACAGAAAAAAGATATATTCATTTGAACTTGACATGTGAAAATCTAAGGAGGTAGAGAAATATATAATGGTGAATTAATAAATTAGATTTCTCAATTAAAGATAGATAATAAAAATTCAGCTTTAAATAATTTATTTGAGGAAAGTAAAGAACTGTTGTTTTTGACTTCCTGAAGGAGTTTTTTTTGGGGTAAAATGTAGTACTAGTATTCTATGGCTGCTGTAACAAATTATCAAAAACTTACTAGCTTAAAACCATACAAATCTGGAGATCAAAAGTAAGAAATATATCTCATTGGGCTAAAATAAAGATGTCAGTTGGGCTGCATTACTTTCTGGAAGGTCTAGGGGAGAATGTATTTCCTTACCTTTTCCAGCTTCTAGAGGGTGGCAGCATTCCGTGACTCAGAATAATTTTTCTACCTTAAAGTCAGCTGATCAGCAACCTTAATTCCATATGCAACCTTAGTTCCCCTTTGACATGTGAAATAACATATGTCACAGATATTAAGGAGCAAGGTGTGAACATTTTTGTGAGACAACTGTTCTGTGTTCCACAGTATGCCCTCCAGTGTCTAAAGATTCACATTTTTTCTACTTGCAAAATATATTTAACCCATTTCAACACCCCCATAGGTCTCCTACCATTACAGCCTCAACTCAAAGTCCAAAATATGGTCTAAATTTATCAGTTAAAAAGTCCTAAAACTCATCAACTAAATCAGATCTGGGCAAGGCTAGGGATATGCTTCATTTGGAGGCAAAACTTCTCTCCATCTGTGAATTGTGAACTTCAAGAAACAAGCTACCTACTTCTAAAATACAATGATGGAACAAGAATAGGAACCAATTATAAACATTCCTATTCAAAAAATGAGCAAATGGAAGGCAAAATGAGTCAACTGTCCCAAGCAATTTTAAAATCCATCTAGGGAAACTCCGTTTAGTTTTAAAGCAAGAAAATGAAACTTGATATCTTGTGTCTCCACCCTCTGGGCTACAGTTTCCATCCTCTAAATCATCCTGTCTTTTTCATGAAGGGTAGCATGTATTTACAACTGAATAGTTTTATTAGCATGTTCTTTTTTGTGTGTGTGTGGTACGCAGGCCTCTCACTGTTGTGGCTGCTCCCGTTGCGGAGCACAGGCTCTGGACGCACAGGCTCAGTGGCCATGGTTCATGGGCCCAGCCGCTCTGTGGCATGTGGGATCTTCCCAGACCGGGGCACCAACCCGTGTCCCCTGCATCAGCAGGTGGATTCCAAACCACTGTGCCACCAGGGAAGCCCTATCAGCATGTTCTTGACTGTAGAATCTTTAATGTCTGACAGCTTTCTTTTATGGTGTTGTCACTGTACTTTTCAGTTAAAATTGCATTCTCAAGAACTTCACAGGTCTTCTATGTTGTCACAGGAATTCACTCCATTAGACATGATGCTCCTAGATAATGCCATCTATATTTTGGCCTCTGCTGAAATGGTTGAGAAGATCTCTGAGTCACGCTGAATCTTTTCAAGGAGCTTTTTCTTTGACAGAATATTCTTATCTGTTGTCTTGCTAAGGTATTAGCAAAAGATTTTCCAATAACATACGTGGTCTTTTCTAAAGAATATGCTCTCCAGGCAGTGAATATCTTAATTTTAATCCTTTTGAAATCAGATGAGAATTTTCCAAATCATCAAGCTCTATTTTCTCTTTGTTTAATCGTTCTTTCCTCAATTTATCTCTTTCCACTGGGATTTTACCATGAGCAGAAAGAAGAATATAGGCCATACCTTCAATACTATGCTTGGAAGTCTCAGCTAAATGTCCAGTTTCATCATTCATAAGTTCTTCTTTCCACATAACTGCAGGATACAACCCTGCTATGTATTCTGCCATATATGACAAGGATCTCCTTTCCTCCAATTTCTAATGCCACGTTCCTCAATTCCTCCTGATCTCTCAGCAGCAGCCTCTTTAGTGTCCATATTTCTACCAATGGTATGTTAATGATGATTTAAGTATTTTCTAAGGCAATATGTGTTTTCTCTACCATATTTCCCTCTTCCTTATGTTGTTACTGAGTCCAAGCTCATACTGCTTACCACAGGACAACCAATTGAGAGACAAGGTGTTGGGGCAAGAAATAGTGACTTTATTCAGAGAGCCAGCAGACCAAGAAGATGGTGGACTATTGTCCCAAAGAACTATCTTCCCTGAGTTAGAACTCAGGTTTCTTTTATACTAAAAGGGGAGGGGGTAAAGTCCTGGTATCAGCTAGACTCCAGAGGGGATGTGTAAATTTCTTCCTTCCTGCAGCCATTCACAGGTGGGCTTGGTCAGGATGTCTCCTACAAGCTAAACAAATGTATTTTAGCTTCAGTCTCATTATCTGGCAGGCAGGTTCCCAGAGATGGGCCACTATGTGTAATTTAAATATAGACAACATCCCTTTAGTGATTAACTTGTATTAGAATACAAAGGTTCTTCCTTATTACAATTCCCCACTGTCAACGATCCATCCACAATCATGTGGGAAAAGGGATGAAGATTGTCCTGGCTATTTCCTGCTGAATGGGGGGTGACAAAGAGGTAATTATGGAATGGAATTGATCAGCTTTGGACAGGGAATATTTCTTAGAATCTTTAGTCAGTAGTACAATCCTCTTTCCTTTTTTATCTATAACCATTTGAACCTGATGAAACCTTTTAGTACTTTGTTGTCTAATTTATGATTGAACTTGGGGTTTTGGTTCCCGTTCCCAATACATATGTATTAATTTTAACTTTCTGACTATGCCATAATTACACTAGATTTCTGTGCTATTAACTTGAACAAGATTAAACAAGTAGTTTGACCCTTCTCCAGCTACAATGAAATTACAATCTCAATACTTATCACTTATAAACAGCAACATTAAGTCTTCTAAGGGTTCACAAACCCATTGCTCTCCACACCTCTCAGGAACTGGGTAATTTTCTGATGACAGTGGTGCTTTTTTTAATCTGAGTGTGATGAAGCTATGGCTTTACCCAAGCTAACTTGACAGACAAGTGCATGGTAAATAATACCAAAAGTGGTCCTGTTCATGTTACAATCAGCTGAAGTTCAGGCCCTTGTTTTCTCCATGTTTTAAGGAGGACTCAGTTTCCAGGTTGGACATCATGTAAGGCTACTTCAGTTGGATAGGCAGACCTGTTGGAGGCAAACTCATGAACAGAGGTTAGTGTAATGCCCAAAGTTTTAACATATCGGCAACTGCTGAGGTCTTTTAGAGCATTTATACATTCTCCCACCTGGGCAGACACCTGGAATGGCCTACCATACAATGTTTCAAAGGGACTTAATTTAAACCTGCTTCTGGGAGCCACTCTGATCCTTACTGGGGCAACTGGCAAGGACTTATCCCAAGTTAATTAGTCTCAACATATTTTAGCAATGCTCCTTTTTAATGTATGATCCACTTTCTCGGTTTTTCCTGTTGATTGTGATCTCCAGGATGAATGCATTGACAGTTTCCAATTAATTTGTACCTTTTTGGTTACACTGGTGATAAAAGCAGGCTCATTGTCACTTTGAAGTGTGTTAGGCAATCCAAATGGGGGAATAATTTCCTTAAGGAGGGCTTAACCACTTCAGAGGCTTTTTCTGTCTGGGTGGGATGTGGCTCCACCCATCCTGAAAAAGTGTCCACAAAGACTAGCAGGTATCTATAATCTCCTGCAAATAGAGGCATTTGAGTAAAGTTTATTTGCTGGTCCTTGGAGAGGCAAGTTCCTCTGTGTTGAGTCCCCAACTGGGGAGGTCTGACAGAAGTCTTTGGTTATTTTTGGTACAAATCACGCAATTCTGAGTGACTCGCCAGATGGTCTTTTATATGTTAGGCCTCATTATATACTTTTGAATCCATTGTAAGGTGGCCTCTCTCCTGTAATGAGTACTATTATTAATGTGCTACAGCACAGTCCAAGAGTGCCTCAGGAATCAAAACAATTGTGTGCTACATTTGCAGCCAGGCGAAGTGTGATCAATAGCGAAACCCCACTCTTTGGCCCTCTGTCCTTTTCTACAAAGGAGACCTCAGCTCAAAACAGGGATTGGACACTCTGGTATATACAAAAAACTATGTTTCAGGGTGAGGTTCCCTAGTTGGCATTTTAGAGGTTGTGAGAATGAATGATTTTGTACTACTCCAGAGACTCCCATGATGAGGATGGATTGAGATGTTTCCTGTGCCACCTTCGTGTTTACCACAGAGTATGTTGAACCTGTTTCTATCAAAGTTAATCAACTCATTCCCCACTGTCAATTTTACCTGGAGCTCCTGTGGGGAAATTGGAGTTGGATGCCTCATGTGCAAGGGAGCCCTTAGGCCTCTTCATTCATCATCAGAGTGTTCCTCTCTACCATGAGAAGCTCTTGTCTTTCTTTTATTGTTTTTCTTCTTATGTTTTAGCCTAGGGGATTTTTTTTCCCCAATGTCCTTCCTCCTTACAGTAAGCACATGCTTCCTTCCCCAGTGGTGGCTTACCTCTCTGTAGGTTACTCACCTTCTGGGATTCCAATGCCACTGTCAGAAAAGTGGTGTTTTATTTTGCATCTTCTTTATTCTGTTGTTGTTTCCTGTTGTTAAACAGTTTAAAAGCAATATCTACCAATTGAGAAGGGTTTATTCCAAATAGACCATCTAACTTTTACAACTTTCTCCTGATATCTGAGGCACTTTGCCCCCAAAAGTTCAAGTTTACTCTTCTAGGGTTTTCAGGGGCCTTGGGATCTGCATCAGTGTAATGTCTGTAGGCCTGATAAATCCTTTCCAAATATTCAGAAGAGTCTTCATTTGTTTTTTGCTAAATTTCTTGAATTTTGTTCAAACTCTTTTGCCTTGTTCCCCTATTCAAAGCCCTTCCAAGAGGCATTTATGGTAGTGCTCTAATAAGAGCATTCCTCCCTCATTGGGGTTCCAATTTGGTTCAGGTGTGGGTACTGCCAAGTGGGCTTCAGGTGTACCATTTGTGTATGTTAGGTGGAGTTGGTGTACTTCTTCCCTGGCCTTATCAATGACCATCCTTTCATCTCCAGTAAACATCATATTCATAAGTGTATGAATGTCTGCCCAAGAGGGATGGTGAGTGACAAAAGATAGAAGTAAAAAGTTCAGTCATACAGATGGGACCTTCTCTGTAAGGAGTTTTATATTTTTTTCCAGTTAAACAAATCTGAAGGGCTTCCCTGGTGGCACAGTGGTTGAGAATTTGCCTGCCGATGCAGGGGATGCAGGTTCGTGCCCCAGTCCAGGAAGATCCCACATGCCACGGAGCAGCTAGGCCCATGAGCCATGGCTGCTGAGCCTGTGTGTCCAGAGCCTGTGCTCTGCAATGGGAGAGGCCACAATAGTGAGAGGCCTGCATATTGCAAAAAAAAAAAAAAACCAAAAAACAAATCTGAAGTTGAGAACGGGTTGTGCATCCATAGAAACCCATCTGGTTGGCCATTTGCATTAAGGCTTCCTACAGAATATCAACACAAGGGAAATTATCCTGCTCTGGAAGTGGCTTCTAGTCTAAATTGAGACTAAAACTAAACTAAAACTGTCACGTTTTAGATGGTGATACCAAACTAAGTCCCTATGCCCTGGGGTTTAACATAGAAACTTCTAATTGATCCCCATAAGTAGGGGAAACAGGAGGTGGTGGAAGGAGTGAATATATCGGTGGCACAGGGGTAGTCAGAACTGCTGCTGGTACAGCAGCTTCAGCTGGAGGAGAGTTTAAGTTTTGAAGTAACATGTCTTCACTCTCATTTTCTCCCTTTCCCTCTTGTAGAACAGATTTTCCCTTGGGTTTCCTTTCATAATGCTGCACCATAAGGCTGTAGCCATCTGACTTCTTTTCCTCCTGATGTAATAGCATAAATCCTTTTATGTATGGAATCTCATCATTTTCCCCTGCTCTTTCACAAAGCAATTTCAATAGCAAGATTGTATAGTAGCTGAGTAAGCCATTAAGGGGCCATAGCTCTTCTGATAACATATGTCAGGGCCACACATTGTTACAATAGAATATCATCTCCTTCTTAAGTCATAGGCTTGCAGCTATATTTTGCCCATTTATTTAAGATATACCCCAAAGGGCTTTCCTTAGGGACAGATGGAGTATTTTCCATATTTATAAGTTCAAGAATGGCAAAGCACCAAAAGCACAAACAAATTCCAGCACCAAAAGCACAAATTCCAACATGAATAAACACAGAACAGAGGCAAACAAACCAGTGCACAAATTGGGTAAAAGCCCAGCAACTATTTCCTGTCTTCAACAGGGCACCACACTCAAAGACAAAACAAATTGGCTTATTCCAGAGAAAAAAGTCCCAAATGGAGGAAAGAGAGCGTACACCAGAACCACTTACTGTACTGTATTGAGCCTGTCAGCTCCCAGATATTGATTCCTTGCTCCAACTGCCAAGCACTGGGGCAGCCAGTGTTGCTCAGGGGAATTTTGAAGGGAATATCCTCAGGACAAGTGGTAAGGACCAGCAGGTGCTAGGGCCTTACCCCCAAATTCCCCAACCAGGGCCAGCTTCCCAAGAGCAGCAACACTCCTGGCTGGCTTGCCAAAATTTGTTACCAAGTGTAAGCTTGTACTGCTCACCACACAACGGGCCAATCAATTGAGAGACAAGGTGCTGGGGCAAGGAACAGTGACTTTATTTGGAAAGCCAGCAGATTGAGAAGGTGGTGAACTAGTGTCCCAAAGAACCATCTTTCCCAAGTTAGAATGAAGGCTTCTTTTATACTAAAAGAGTGGAGGTAAAGTCCTGGTTCTGGCCAGACTTCAGAGGGGATGTGTTAATTTCTTCTTTCCTGCAGCCATTCACAGATGGGCCTGATCAGGATGTTTCCTGTGAGTTAAACAAAGGTATTACAGCTTAATGCTCATTACCTGGGAGGCAAAGTTCCCAGAGATGGGCCATTGTGTGTAACTTAAACTTATAGGCAGTATCCCTTTAGTGATTAATTTGTACTAGAATAAAAAGGTTCTTTCCTATTACACTGTGTCCTCACTAGAAAAGACCTTGACCTCTATATCTCTGTAGTCTGTTTAAGGACACACTAGGCCTTTTCTTTCATGCTCTTTGAAATTTGTCTGGTGTCTTCCCACAGCCTAATTCCAAAGCCATTTGTACATTTTATGTATCTACTATAGCAGCATCCCATGTCTGGCAACAAAATATATATAATTTTTGGGGTATTTTAACAAATTGCCAAAAATTCATTGGAAAAAAAAAAGTTTATTATCTTACAGTCCTGGAGGTCAGGAATCTGAAATGCATCTTACTGGGCAAAAATCAAGGAATCAGTGGGGCTTTTTTCCTCCTGGTAGCTCTCAAGGTGAATCCATTCTTTGACTTTTACAGTTCTAGAGGCCATCTGCATTCCTTTGTCCACAGCCCCCTACCATGTTCAGAGCCAGCAATGGCTGGCCAAGTCTGGATCTGACTCTAATTCTGCCTCCTGATCCCACTTGTAAGGACTCTTCTTTATTACATCAGGCCTACCCAGATAATCTACGATAATCTCACTATTTTATGTCACCTGATTAGCAATCTTAATTCCATCTGAAACCTTAATTCACCTTTGCTGTGTGATACAACATATTCATAGGTTCCAGAAATTAGGAAGTAGACATCTTCCTGAAGTGTTATTAAGCCATATATGAAGGAAGTTTAGCTTATCTATTAGGCAAAATTCTCCAACCCTAAGTTACCACAATTCCCAAGAGGGACATTGTGACCATATTTCTTGAGAAAATTTTCCTTTTCTCTTATCTTCAGAGTCAAGGGCAGTAAGTGGCAAACAGTAAGCACTCAATTAATGTTTCCTGGATGAAATAATTAATGACTAAATGAGAGAGGGAAGCTGCTTTAATTTGATCTCATAGCAAACTTTTGCTTATATACAGTCTCCTAAAGAATGTACAAAACATGCTTGGTAAGCAATAGCTGCCAATTTTGAAGCAAAGGATTTTGTTAGATCTCATTTATTTTATTTCTTCAAGCATTTTTATTCAAAAATTTTCTAAAATATATAAATATTAAACATTAAATAAATATAGCATATATATTTAGGTCTTTAAGAAAATAACCTTAAAAGTTATTAATAAAACTGTGTAACATTCATAATTGGACAATTAAATTACAGAATTTAAACCCCCAAATGAACTTAGATGTTATTTGTGTCAATAAATCAAGTTTACAGATTGGGGACATGAGGTCCAGAGAAGCCAGAAAGCTTACCACTCTCAAATTCTTATTTGCATAGAGAAAGAACTGGAATCCTTATCTTCTCATGCACTGTTTTTACTTTCTTCCTGTTTTTTATTTACCATTTACAACTAATAAAAAATAAAAATTTTAAACTAAATTGAGATTGAAATAAACATCTTATAACCTAAGGTTAGTTAGGTATTTTTGTAACTATTAATACTATCTCATTAAGTTTAGGTCAATGTTCTCTTTTATTTAAGAAGTAACTGAAGCAATTATTTCATTTATTAAATCTCTTGGTATGTTAGAAATTATTTTCTAAATCTAAGACACTATATCAAATCTGCTATGAGCCAAATCTCTTGAGTAAAAACTTTAAAATTAAATCAATAAATATGATTGAAGTTCATCATTTCCTCTGTTCAAATCTGCTTAAAGGTCTTAATGTTGAAGTAAATGAATATATATCCCAATTTCTTTGCATAAAATAATTTTTATATCTCAGCAGAAACCATTGTTTGATAAAAATTTTGCCTTAAGATTAATTTATATTATTAAACCAACAAATAAATTACTTCAGGGTGTCCATGCACACTCCTATTTTATTATTATCTTGCAATCCTTATCCACATAATATTTGCCCAAATTATAACTGACTATGAGTTAATCAAATATAATAAAGCTTCATAATATGCAAATGATAAGATACATAGACCTTTGTTTTATTCCTTTTTTTAGAACAGTGTTAGTAATTCAGTTCTGGCAGAATGAGAATAGCTATTTTGCATTGCACATAAATGCTGTACTCCCTATGCGATAGCATCATAATATGTTTCACATTCTTTATAAAATAATATTTCTGGAAAGTTCAAAACAGTAAATTAAATTGGACATATAAATATAGTTCATTATTATAATACAAATAAAAAAGAAATAATACCTATAAACGTGTGTTTTCCTTTATTTTTAAGCATTAAATATAATTTGAAGTGGACTGAAAAACAAATTAAGATCACATGTTGATAAAGTTAAATCAACACTATTTTAGATATATATTTTGGCATGAAAACTTAGCTCATATCATGACTTAGACAAAAAGAAGTGATAAATCCTTGTAGACTTGTACTTGAAATTATTAAATACAAAATAATACAATCGGTATTTGTGACACAAAGCAATAGAAAGCATATTATTTAGAACTCATACCTTAATTGACCCCAAAGTTGGGGTTATTCCCATCTTTGTCACTTTTAAACAACAATCACATATGTTGTTAAGTAGTGACTAAAATACCTTCTCAGTCCTTATAAATGATTTAGCTATTTATGTTTCTTCCTTCATTATATTGTCTTATAAGGTCATTTACAAACTTGGTAAGAAACTGTGAATCTTAGTCTGAAATTACTTTAGAAACTCTTCCTAGAATCCTATCAAAATGAAAGATTCTGCTAGGCAATTCATAAATTCAGTGATCTCTTTCATGCAGTTTTGTTATTATTAGTTGCATGTCATTGCCACTATAATATTTTAAACAATTTGAGAAGAATTTTTGACAATTTAAGGATTGATTTTTTCTCCTATAATAAAAGAACATTTAATTTTAAATAAGATATATTTGGATGTTCTTTTTTTAAAATTTAATGTATTTTAATTTAGATTAAATTTCTTACATAGAATGCAGGGAACTGAATCTTGACAAAAATAACTCTTCTGCTAGAGGAAAAAAATGTAATATTCTTAATACGTGTATGATACTTATATTAAATATTTGAAAAATAATCATCTTTAAGAGAACTGATATGATGTTGCAGGTTTGAATTAAGTATGTATTGGTTTCTCTCTGGTGGTGATAAGAGCTATTTTTAACTCAAGGATTTAAATGTAAATTCCCTGTAACTCAACCCAAGTGATCACTATTAGTACTATTACTCAGTTAATAATTATTATTTTCATTCAAACTTGCATGCAGATGAAAGTGTTACCTTTTGGTTCTCTTTACTAATTTCAGTAATTTTTGACTGTCTTAACCCAGATTTTTTTTTTCTGGATTATAATTTCAGAATTAAATGGAATGTAGCATGTTTACCAGAACAGCATTATGTCACAATAACAAAGTTAGAGGCTTTGGAATCTGACAGACCACTTTGTTCTGTATTCTTCTTCTTTCATTGACTTTTTAAAGGTATTATTAGTTCAGGCAAATGGTTTAATTTCTCTAAACTTTGGTTTCTTTGTCTGTTATATGGACCACTCTGTGTAATTTCTTTAAGAGCACAGTGCCTGAGACAAAATAGGTACTTAATAAATGGTATATTTATTATTATTATATTTATAGTTATAAGTTGCAGAGAACATATATTTATATTGGTGAAAATTTATCAATGCTGGTATATTTATACAAAGTCCTGAATTCATTGTACTAATGTCATGAAGAGTCTGACTTTGTGTATGATATTTGACTACTGACAGCTTTCAAGCCCTACCCTTCCCAATTTCACTTTTGCCGTACATCTGGGAATACTGATAAGTAAGCCCAGTTGTTCCCTCCTTTGGTACTGGTAAGATATTAAAAACATACAAGCCCTAGTCATGTTAGGGAACCATCATTATAACCACATCACCTAATCACCATAAAACCCCAAACCAATTGCCACTCTGCTCTCTCAAGCCATTTTTGGACCTGCTTGGGGACCTGTCTGCTCTCCTGAAGCCTCACTTTGTGAGTAATCTCTTGGCGCTTTTGTCTCATCATTAGTTTTGACATTCAAACCAAATTCTAGGTGTGTATGGGGAATTCATTTTGTATCTTAGGCATTAATGAAACAACTAATTTAGGCAATTTGAAGTCTTTCTAATTGTTTGCTCAGTTTTTTTGCATAAATCATGGACTCAATAGTGGCTTATGATAAATTTTAGATAATATTTATTATTTACTTTTATTGATTCCTTTGTATATTCTAAGCTCTGTTTTAAGTGTTATACATGGATTAATTCATTTATTTATTACAACATATATATCAGGTAAATGGGATTATTATACTTGATTGCACAGGTGGGGAAAAGGAGAGCAGGGGAATTGACACAGTAAGCAGCACAACTGGGGCTTACAACTAGGCTGAAGATTCCTTGCTCTTATCCATGAATCCATGTTGTACTCTATGATGCCAGAAATTTACTGAAATCATGAGGAAGAAATTCAATAAGTGAGGTAGATAGGCATATTGGAGCGTGCATATCATGTGAAATCCAAACACCCATTCCTTAATTACTTCCAGGAACCAGGACAGGTAAGGATGTCCTAAAAATACTTCACTCACTAAGGCATTATGAAATATTTTGATTAATAAAGTGCTAGTATCTTAAAACAATGCTTCTTGGCTTGTTTTCTATAGAATGAGTGCTAGAAGAATATACTATAATCCAAAAAGTCTCCCTGATTTCAGTGAACATGACAGAATCCCAGGGGCCCAGAGGCTATTAGTATCTGGAGAACTGACAAATCAGAAAAATTAGATTCTTTTGCAAGTTTCATATACGCCAGAGGGTGGGAGCTTGGTTCCAACATAGTTCAGAGAGCAGCCAGTTTAGTGAAGTCACTGGGGGCCTCAGTGTCCACCACCAAGTGTTTTACATTCTGTGTGCCTATTTTGTCAGTATTGTCACTTGTAAGACATTTCCTATGAGCAATTGTCTCAGGAGAAAACAGTTAACCCTTAAAAAAAAGGTGGCTTGGGCTTCCCTAGTGGCGCAGTGGTTGAGAGTCCGCCTGCAGATGCAGGGGACACGGGTTCGTGCCCTGGTCCGGAAAGATCCTACATGCTGTGGAGCAGCTGGGCCCGTGAGCCATGGCTGCTGAGCTTGCGCATCCGGAGCCTGTGCTCCGCAACGGGAGAGGCCACAAGAGTGAGAGGCCCGTGTACAAAAAAAAAAAAAAAGAAAAGGTGGCTCTGCAAGATATGCTTGCACCAATAGAAACTGAAATGCTATAGCATTCACCCTTGAGTGGATTTTCCCTGAAGCATCATAGAAATGGGAAATCTTGTCAGCAGTTGAATTTTGAGAGGTACTTTTCTTTGTCTAGGAGAATAAATCTTGTAATAGATTGGTGCATTCTAAACATTCTATTGTCCTACATTTTCTCACCCTCTTGTAGTTAGGCAGTTAAGATAATGTGATATGATGACATCTGGCCAAAGGGTAATGAGAGAAACTAATGAATGTCAGCACTGCCCTTCAGGTTTATCTTCCCCTGCTGTAGCAACTGAGCAAGATTCATGTTCCAGTGGCACAACTACAAGACAGTGAAGCTTCCATCATGTGTGGTTCTAAGTGATTTTTACAGTGGAGCCCCTTATCTCTACCTTATCAAGCTTTGTACCTATAATAGGAATGAGAGGAAACATTTGCTCTGTTCAGTAATTGAGACAGTAAGATTGTTTTGTCCTTAGCATATTCTAGCCTACCTGACTAATACTGATAGTCAATGATAATTCACTGGTGCTATCAAATGGTTTAACAAGACATTCAAATACTAGGAAGGAATAAGATTAGAGAATTAGTTACAAAGAGATTTAAATTTGGGTTTCGAAATGTGGACTCAATTCACTGCTAAAAAATTAAAATGGAGAAGATGAAAGAATATATATTATGATTTCATCAAACTTTTCAATTTACAAAAATACTTCTTCTTGTCTCCATATTTGAGATCTTTGCTGCTTTAGAAGTCTTAAGACCAAGGGCAAAATGGTTTCACCAGATAACATAAAAGATATTCCTTTGAATTATAATTTGAAACCAGCACTTAGCCTTTTTGGATATATTCTACTGAGTGAGCAATTTATGAGTCTTGATGAGAGATGAAAACCAGCTCCAACTATGCAAGCTGAAAACAGTTATTACTCGATATCCCAGAATCCCTTTTTAATAGGGCATGAACAAGTCCAGTGACCCTCATCCAATCGGATGTACCTGTCATGGATTTTGATTTTGGTTTTAGTAACAAAATTTACTAAGAAAAGATAGAAAAACTTTTGTGGTGGCAAAAGTATTGCAAAATAATCTAATTATAGCACATGATGACATAAGTGATATCTGGCGTACAGTGAAGCTCTGTTTTTGGTACAAGCCAATTCATCTAGTAGTTATTAGTGCTGCAAAAGGAGTCTTCAGTAGAGCATACTGGTGGGATAATGTTGGCTGTGGACATGGGTGCACAGTCTATGGAATCTGCTTCTTCATCTCTAGTTCTGATTTCATGAGCTACCTACAGATACTGGCCTGTTTTGATTTAAATCATCTATTGTCAATACCTAATATTTCAAATGAGAACGCCTGACTAATGCAGTTATTCATTTTGAATTCAGACTTGTTATCAAAAGAAATTAATCTAAGAGGAACTTTGATCAACCAGGTTCAAATGGAAAGGAAAAAGAAGTCAAGAACATAATGAGATCAAGGAGTATGGTTACTAGAAGTAGGAGTATGAAATAATTGGAAGAACAGGGGATTAAATTCAGAGACCCTGATCTTTAAATTAATATTTATGATGTGGAACACATCTGGGTTATGTGAAATGGATGTCAGAGGACATAGCTAAAATGGAAGGCAAATAAGAGACATTTGAATTGAGTCCATGAAATATGAGGTTGGGCTCTTTGACTTGTCATTCATATGGACATTAGAATTGCCATTATATTTACAGTTATGGGAAAATTCACCTTTGCTGAATGTGAGGTTGTAACTTAGAAATCAGTAAAAATCTATGACAAAGAAGTAGAAGTTATTTAGCAGTATTCTATAAGATTCAAAGGTGAAGGGGTGTGCCAACAGGTAGAATAATTCTCATCTAAAAAGTAGAAAAAATAACAATGTTTAGAATGTGTCAGTGCCCTGTGGCATGTGGAGAGTTTGTGGTTAAAAATGTATCCTTCACAGAGGGGGCTATAAAGGTAGTGGTGTTCTTGACAGAGTGCAATTCCAGTTAAAATGGAAAGGTAGAAGGTTTTGAAAAGAGGTTAAGGTGAAGGGAATTTGCTGCTAAAAGGGAGAATTTCAACAAAATATTTGGAAAACCTGGGGTATCACTTATGATTCATTAAATCATTAATTCATTCAATAAATAACAGTGTTTTTCCCAGGTAGCAAGCACCGTGAAAAGTGCCAGTAGTATAAGGTGAGGAAATTATTGTCTCTACCTCCAAGGGATCTAATAATCTAGAGGAGACAAAGATATAAAGAACCAGTTAACATACTGCATGATAAATGCATCAGGTATATTTAACTAGAGCTGACATATGCTAACTGAATTGAGCTGTTAGTTAAGGAAGATGGGAAGTATTAGAAGGGAGGTTAGAAAAATTTACCCAGAAGGAAGTGACCTAAATTTGACCTGGGAATACAAGATAGTTAATTTTTCAGATGAGCTGGGAATGAAAATGATGTCAGTTAAAATTAGTTGCAAATAGAAGAACTAGCACTTGCAAAGAGTATGTCACATTGAGAAATCTAAGAGTAGCTGGTCATGGGTAGAGTGTGTGAGTGTGGTATGTTCACAAGTGCAGGACAGGAAGTGAGAGTAGTAAGAGAGAATCCTGTATAGAGAGATGGGAGTCAGGTCTTGAAGGGACATGAAAGGTTTACATTTATTTTGAATAGTATATAAAGCAAGTGATCACGTGTATTTTGGAGTAACACATGTGAAAGAGGGAAGAGGGAACCTGAAAGGAGAGAGAGTTGTTAGAAAATTGCCAGGACTTGCTGCAGAACCCCTTCCTGTCTGTCCCTACTTAAGGCTAGCAGCCTTCTATGACACTTGGTTTATGGGCCAGATTAATGTTACTAGGTGTTGAATGTGATGCCTCCATAACACAAAGAGGCTTCCCAATTACTATGCTTCATATTTTGTCATAGGTATTTCAAAGTACAGAAATTTATTTTTCATTTTGGAGGAAATATCCTGGCCTGCCTCCAGAGATTTGAGCCCTAAAAATTTCACTGTGGTGTCAGGTCCCTGAATCTTTGTAAGGTTTATCTTCCATGTTCTGGAGCAGATGTGTCTTACACATGTAGGCATCCAGTGTCTACAGTTATTCTACAGGATGCATTCTATTTCTGCAGGGGATATTCTGGTAAATTAAATGCAGATGTGATAGGGATCACCACTCTCCCCAGTAAGGCTTCTTCATTATTTGAGCCTTTATTATTATCACTATTATTATTATTGTTATTTAAGCCTAATCTCCCCTAGAAAATTATATTGTTTCTGGTTTATGTCTTGGTTCTGTGAGTGAGTGCATGTACGAGAAGGGGTGCTTTTTAGAGAATTCTGCTTGGTCCTTCCTACTATATCTCTACCCTAGAATAGATTAGGGGCTTAATGTGAATGTTACTCCAACTTTCAAGTATATAAATCCCATATATACATCACTGATTAGGGAAATGACCACTGCATGGGGTCCATGCATCCAGTAAGCCTACTGTCACTGAACTTTATCCAAGACTCTGGCCAGTTCACAGTTGACTTACTAGATCCAGGACTCCGGTTGTCTGCTTCTGTGTCTGCATCTTTGCAGCACAAATTCCTGATATTTGGAGGATAGGATTATTATTGCCCACCCTAGCTCCTGTAAGCAGAGTGCAAGCTGCTCCAGGAAAGTATGCAAGGCTGCCTGCTAGGGAACAGGGTATTGGGAGATGGGTAGCTTCCATGGAGCTAAGGACTGAATTGACTGAAATTAACCACATTTACTGTCCAAGACTTTCCCTGGAAGTCACAAGCCTTCATTAAACCTCAGAGTTCCAAAATAGTTACATCAGACAGATTCTGCCAGAGCAATTGTCATGTAGGTGGCGAGACAAATTCCTCGTACTTCCTACCCCACCATCATCACAGAATTCTCTTGCCTGCTGTACTCTTTTGCCTCTAAGACACCATGTCCTATTAACCATCTCCACAACTTACTGTGGATCAAGAACTCTTGGCTGTTCATTTGGTTATAGTAATCATGATCTCCTGAATTCTGATGGTTAAACATTGCCACTTGGCTCCCATTAACATGGAGCCTCTCCAACCCCATTGGTATTTATGGCCTTACCTACCATGAGCCATGACCAGCAGAAAGAAACCATCAATCTTCCCAAAAATGTTACCACCCATCTCACCAGCACAGTCTGGCAGATTTTGTTAATGGTGTCTTCTCTTAGCCCTCCAGTGGCACATAAATTTTGGTGCACCACAGCTCGCTCACTAGCAAGTCAGAATAGCATTTATTGCTTTGGAAGAGGGCAGCTATAGTCCAGAAGAAAGCAGTTAATTAAATATTGAGATTATTTCTTAAACTCATAACTGAGATTGTAGATTAAAATCAAAAGCACTTTTATTTTTAGAACACAACACCATGAGAGAGAAAAAGGGACCTGGCAGTCAAAAACTTGTCCTTGCATATCCAAATCAAAGCTTGAGGGCATTGCAGCACAAATATAATACAACATAGACCAAAATAAATAATATAGTGACATAAACAGTTTTTCTGCTGTACAGTTAGTTACATAGCTATTCTGAGATTTAATATTATTGGAAAAGAACAGAGATAGGTCACTGCTGTCTGGCCTCTTTTTAGAAAACCAACCAAAGAGAATTAACACAAACCTCTAGATAACCCTGAAATTATGAGGGAAGAAAAATTTATTCCCATTTCTGATTTGAGTTTCTGGCAGGAGGCAATTTCAGATTACCTATTTCAAATGGGGTCGTCACACTATTATCATAGGAAGAGAGAGGGAATCATATAGCCAACCTCACCGTATGCCTTCAAATATTCACGCATCCCCTACAGGGTAGGGAGGAGACATGGAATAACCATACATGCCTAAACAGGTCATAAAAGACTGCTCAGAATTGAGACCTGGATGCTTACCAGGGAGCTGTAGCAGGAAAAGGCAAGGAAACCCTAGATCTAAGAATGTAAAATAGATGGGCAAAGTGGGAACTGATCAATGATAAGTCTGTGACTCAAAGATCAGCAGTGACAACATGGGATGAGGTTGGAGGCTCAGTCAGCAGGGATAGAACTCTCAACTCCCCAGATTTACCACAATGCATTACCTGTGCTTAAAAATAAAGATGTTGTCATCACTAACACATCATGTCCATGTGATGGACACCATTCTAGGTGGTATCCACAGTACATATGAATGCTGAGACAACACAAGGAAAATACTAAATGAAAGAAACCTGAATTTAATTAAGCCTTTAGCCATTCCTAAATCCAAGTCTTATACTTGAAATGACTGATTGCCTTGAATTGGCAATATCAAAGTTTTGTAATCATCAGAAATGGGGCTGATAAGCTGAGTAGTTTATAAAATTTCATACTGTATAATGCAATATGCACTATTATAGTCTATAAAATATCAAATCTGCTCACATGTTTAACAAAGAAGTATTTATGTAGTGGAAACAGTGTTTTGATATTAAATTCTGCCTATGCTATTGACATAGGAAATTAGCTCTTCAGAGGTGCACTGACTAAAGTACTTCAATGCTCATTTAATATGATCTTTTGATTAAAATGTCTATAAGATACATCAGTATTATACAGCTGGTCAGTTGATGGAGTACAGTAGCTTGTGGCAGAACAATACACCTAGTGATGACTAGAAGCAAAACAGTAAGGAAGAAAGAAGAAGGGAGGGATGTAGGGCAAGAAGGAGAGAGAAATAAAAGAAGTGAAGAAAAGAGAAGAAAAAAGTAAAGAAAAGAATAAAGGTAATAAACCTTATTTTGAAGGTACCCCATAGCTGCTAGGGCAACCAGGACTTGAAGATCCTAGAGCCTGGAGAGAAGGAAACACAGATATGTGAGCCAATATTCTGTGAGTATCATTTATCCTGAATTTGGGGGGTAAGGATCAAGTCAGAAAACTCAGACAGAAGGTTACACTTTAAAGATAGAAAAGCCAAGAGAACTTTGAGAACATTCACTGTGACAGAATAAAAACTTGGATTATATAGATTTTCAGGTAACAGGACTTGAGGTGACAAGACCTAGAGAGAAGCTAAGAACCCTCCCTCAGCAGGTTTTTCCCCTCAAAGTGTTAGCTGATTTCTTAAGATGCTCAGGGTCAGAGGTTAGGAGGCTAAACAAAAAGTGAATGAAAAGCAGAACAAAGTCTTCTGCAGCTTCACGTTGCTAAGAAGATAAACACTGGAGTTCAGGAAGAGGGACTCTACTAAACATGCCAAATTCTCACTTGGGACCAATGAAGACTTAATTTCAGTCATGTCAAGAAACGTGAAGGATCTGAAATTTTACATCACAAGTTAGCCTGCTTCAGTTTCACAGATGCTGGCAAAACACATGAGACTCTTGGGTCAGGGGCAAAGAATTGTATTATTTGCAACACAGCAGACAACACATCTGCACCAGTTCTTACGGCCCTTCAAGTCCCATGAGGCAATGTAAAATTAGGTCTGGGCGGATGCTGCACACCTGGTGAGTCTGTATCACAAGGGAGAAACCTTGAGCTTAGAACTGTTCCAGTTTCATAAGGGGCCTGTTAGAAAAGCTGCCTAACTTTTGCCCTGGAGGGAAACATTATCAATATTATCATGAACAGCAAGAAAAACCTCTGCTTTTTACCCTGGAGAAAAATAATATCTTAATCTTCCAAGGCTGTTTATTATACAAACATCCTTGAGAGAACAGTTTGGGAAAAAAGCTGACATAAGATGCAAAAACACCATGGAATAAAACAGAAACTAATGAGGCTTACAAAACTGACAACCTAACCTCGTCAGGTTGTCCCTGATTATATTAAGGTGATATTACCCAACCCCACCTCACTTAGACCACTAATCAGAAAATAAAATTATCTATGGAGGTACAAAATGTCTGGCAGTAAACATACAAATACACAAGAAAAAGAAAAAAACTGACCAATAGAAACAGACCTAAACATGACCCAATTATTGCATTTAAAGTAAATGTTTGCATAGTGCAAATGTTTCACTTATTTTCATTTTTTTTAACATTATGGAGTAGGTGTCAATTTATAGAATTCAAATGAAAAATCAGAGTAATTCATTTGTTGGAAATTTTAGTCTTTTAGGTATATATATATATATATATATATATATATATATATATGTTCATGTATGCAAATGCATTGTCCAATTTCTTTAAAACTAATTAATTGTTTAAGGTATGAATGCAATACTCTGGAAAATGTTCCATGTGCCCTTGACAAGAATGTGTATTCTGCTGCTTTTGGATGGAATGCTCATATATATCAATTAAGTCTATCTGATCTAATGTGTCATTTAAGGCCTGTGTTTTCTTACTGATTTTCTGTCTGGGTGATCGGTCTATTGAGGTACATACGGTATCAAAGTCCCTATTATTATTGTATTACTGTAGATTTCTTTTATGTCTTTTAATATTTGCCTTATATATTTAGGTGCTCCTATGTTGGGTGCATATATATTTATAATTATTATATTTTCTTCTTGGATTGATCTCTTGGTCATTATGTAGTGTGCTTCTTTCTTTCTTGTAATGCTATTTATTTTAAAGTCTATTTTGTATGATATAAGTATTGCTCCTCTAGCTTTTCATTTCCGTTTGCATGAAATAACTTTTTCCATCCACTCACTTTCAGTCTCTATGTGTCTCTATATCTGAAGTGAATCTCTTGTAGGCAGCATATATCCCAGTCTTGTTTTTGTATCTATTCAGTTACTCTTTCTTTTGTTTGGAGTATTTAGTCTATTTACATTTAAGGTAGTTATCTATATGTATGTTCTTACTGACATTTTGTTAATTGTTTTGGATTTGTTTTTGTAGGTCTTTATTCTCTTCTTTTGTTCTCTTGTGATTTAATGAGTATCTCTAGTTTTGTGTTTGGATTCCTTTTTCTTTTTTTGTGTGTACATCTACTATAGATTTTTGGTTTGCAGTCACCATGAAGTTTTTTTTATATAGCAGTCTATGTATATAGTGATTTGTATAAGTTGCTGATCTCTTAATTTTATGTATTTAAAAAAACCTGCACTTGTACTCTCCTCCCCTCATGATTACTGTTTTTGATATCATATTTCACATCTAATTGTTTTGTGTCTCCCTTAAAAGCTTATTGGGGATACAGATGATTTTTTTTAACTTAGAAAAGGCTTTTACTTTATTTTTGTAATATTTTACTTTATATTGGAGTACAGTTGAGTTACAATGTTGTGTTAGTTTCAAGTGTAAAGCAAAATGATTCAGTTATACATATGCATATATCTATTCTTTTTCAAATTCTTTTCCCATTTAGGTTATTATAAAATATTGAGCTGAGTTCCCTGTGCTATACAGTAGGTCCTGTTGGTTATCTATTTTAAATGTAGTAGTGTGTATATGTCAGTCCCAAACTCCCAATTTATCCATCCTGCCCCACCTTTCCCATTTGGTAAACATAAGTTTGTTTTCTAAGTCTGTGAGTCCTTTTCTGTTCTGTAAATAAGTTCATTTGTATCATTTTTATTAGATTCCACATGTAAGTGGTATCATATGATATTTGTCTTTCTCTGGCTGACTTACTTCACTTAGTATGATAATCTCCAGGTCCATCCATGTTGCTGCAAATGGCATTATTTCATTCTTTCATGGCTGAGTAATATTCCATTGGACAAAGAGGATGTGATATATTTATACATTCATCTGTCAATGGACATTTAGTTTGCTTTCATGTCTTGGCTATTGTAAACAGCACTGCGATGAACCTGGGGTGCATGTATCCTTTTGAACCATGTTTTTCTCCAGATATATGCTCAGAAATGGGATTGCTGAATCACGTGGCACCTCTATTTTTAATTTTTTAAGGAACCTCCATACTGTTCTCCAAAGTGGCTATACCAATTTACATTCCTACCAGCAGTGTAGAGGGTTTCCTTTTTCTCCACACCCTCTCCAGCATTTATTGTTTGCAGATTTTGATGATGGCCATTCTGAGTGGTGTGAGGTGATATCTCCTTGCAGCTTTGATTTGCATTTCTTTAATAATTAGAGATGTTGAGCAGCTTTTCATGTGCCTCTTGGCCATCTGTATGTCTTCTTTGGAGAAATATCTATTTAGATCTTCTGCCCATTTTTTCATTGGATTGTGTTTTGATACTGGGATGCATGAGCTGTTGGTAAATTTTGGAGATTAATCCCTTGTCAGTCACATTGTTTGCAAATATTTTCTCCCATTCTGTGGGTTTTCTTTTCATTTTTTTATGGTTTCCTTTGCTGTGCAAAAGCTTTTGAGTTTAATTCGGTCCCACTTGTTTATTTTTGTTTTTATTTCCATTACTCTAGTATATGAATTGAAAAAGATATTGCTGTGATTTATGTCAAAGAGTGTTCTGCCTGTGTTTTCCTCTAAGAGTTTTATAGTATTCAGCCTTACATTTAGGTCTTTAATTCATCTTGACTTTATTTTTGTGTGTAGTGTTAGGGAGTGTTCTAATTTTATTCGTTTACATGTAGCTGTACAGTATTCCCAAGACCACTCATTGAAGAGACTCTCATTTCGCCACTGTATATTCTTGCCTCCTTTGTCATAGATTAGGTGACCATAGGTATGTGCATTTTTCTCTGAGCTTTCTATACTCTTGCATTGATCTATATTTCTGTTTTTGTGCCAGTACCATACTGCTTTGATGACTGTAGCTTTGTAGTATAGTCTGAAGGCAGGGAGCATGATTCCTCCAGCTCGGTGTTTCTTTCTTAAGATGGTTTTGGCTATTCGGGGTCATTTGGGTCACCAAACGAATTTAAATTTTTTTTGCTCTACTTCTGTGAAAAATGCAATTGGTAATTTGACAGGGATTGCATTGAATCTGTACTTTACCTTGAGTAGTATAATCATTTGATTTTTCCAATCCAAGAACATGGTATATCTTTTTGTGTCATCTTTGATTTCTTTCATCAGCATCTTAATTTTCAGAGTATAGGTTTTTTATCTCCTTCAGTAGGTTTATTCCTAGGTATCTTATTCTTTTTGATGTGATGGTAAATGGGATTGTTTCTTTAATTTCTATTTCTGATCTTTCATTATTATTGTATAGAAATGCAACAGATTTGTTTACTAATTTTGTTTTCTGCAACTTTACCAAATATATTGATGAAGTCCAACAGTTTTCTGGTAGCGTCTTTAGGACTTTTTATGTGTAGTATGTATAGTATCACATCATCTGTCAACAGTGATAGATGAAACTGTCATCTGTCATATTATTGTTTACTTCTTGTTTTCCAAATTGTATTCCTTTTATTTCTTTTTCTTTTCTGACTGCTGTGGCTAGGACTTCCAAAACTATGTTGTATAAAATTGGCAAAAGTGGACATCCTTGTTTAGTTCCTGATCTTAGAGGAAGTACTTTCAGCTTTCAACCATTGAGTATGATGTTAGCTGTGGGGCTGTCATATATGGCCTTTATTATGTTGAGGTATGTTCCCTCTATGCCCACTTTCTGGAGAGTTTTTATCATAAATGGACGTTGAATTTTGTCAAAAGTGTTTTCTGCCTCTATTGAGACGATTATATGGGTTTTGTTCTTCAATTTGTTACTGTGGTGTATCACACTGATTGATTTTCAGATATGGAAAAATCCTTGCATCCCTGGTATAAATCCCACTTCATCATGGTGGATGATCCTTTTAATGTTTTGTTGGATTCTGTTTGCCAATATTTTGTTGAGGATTTTTGCGTCTATGTTCATCAGTCATATTGGTATACAATTTTTTTTGTGGTATTTTTGTCTAGTTTTGGTATCAGAGTGATGGTGGCCTCATAGAATGTGTTTGGGAGTGTTCCTTCCTCTGCAATTTTGGGGAATAGATTCAGAAGGATAGGTGTTAATTCTTCTTTAAATGTTTGATAGAATTACCCTGTGAAGCCATCTGGTCCTGGACTTGTTTGTTGGGAGTTTTAAAATCACAGTTTCAATTTCGGTACTTGTGATTGGTCTTTTCATATTTTCTATTTATTCTAGGTTCAGTCTTGTGAGATTGTGCCTTTCTAAGAATTTGTCCATTTCTTCTAAGTTGTCCATTTTATTGGCATATAGTTGTTCATACTAGTTTCTCATGGGGCTTTGTATTTCTGTGGTGTCTGTTATAACTTTTCCCTTTTTAATTCTAATTTTATTGATTTATGCCCTCTCTCATTTTTTCTTGATGAGCCTGGCTAAAGGTTTATCAATTTTCTTTATCGTTTCACAAAACCACCTTTTAGTTTCATTGATCTTTTCTATTGTTTTCTTCTCTATTTCATTTATTTCTGTTCTGATTTTTATGATTTCTCTCCTTCTGTTAACTTTGGGTTTTGTTTGTTCTTCTTTCTCTAGTTACTTAAGGTGTAAGGTTAAGTTGTTTATTTGAGATTTTTCTTGTTTCCAGAGGTAAGCTTGTATCACTATAAACTTCCCTCTTAGAACTGCTTTTGCTGCACCCCATAGGTTTTGAATCATCGTATATTCATTTTCATTTGTCTCTAGGTATTTTTTGATGTCCCCTTTGATTTCTTCAGTAATCCATTGGATGTTTAGTAGCATATTGTTTACCCTCCAAGTGTTTGTGTTTTTGCCGTTTTTTTTTTTTTTTTTTTCTTGTAGTTGATTTCCAATCTCATAGTGTTGTGGTCAGAAAAGATGCTTGGTATTTCAGTTTTCTTAAATTTACTGAGGCTTGCTTTGTGACCCAGCATGTGATCAATACTGGAGAATGTTCCATGTGCACTTGAAAAAAATGTGTATTCTGCTGTTTTTGGATGGAAAGCTCTATATATATCAATTAAGTCTATCTGATCTAATGTGTCATTTAAAGCCTGTGTTTCATTATTGATTTTCTGTTTGTGGTTACCATGAGGTTTTGATATAGCAGTCTACAAGATTGTTTTAAGTTGTTAGTTTTTTCATTTCAAATGTATTTCCAATATACTGCATTTGTGTTCTCCTCTTCTCAAGATTGCTGATTTTTATATCATATTTGTGTATGGGTATTTCCTACCTTTACTGTATGTTTGCCTTTATCAATGAGCTTTTCCATTTGTAATTTTCTTGTTTCTAGTTGTGCCTTTTTCTTTTCCATCTAGAGTAGTACCTTTAGCATGTGTTGTAAAGCTGGTCTGGGCTGAATTCTCATAGCTTTTGCTTGTCTGTAAAGCTTTTGATTTCTCCATTGATCTGAATGAGAGCCTTGCTGGGTAGAGTATTGTTGGTTGTAGGTTCTTCCCTTTCATCATTTTAAATATATCGTGCCACTCCCTCTTCTGGCCTGCAGAGATTCTGCTGAGAAATCAGATGATAACCTCATGGAAGGTTATTTGTATGTTATTTGTTATTTGTATGTTATTTGTTGCTTTTCTCTTACTGCTTTTAATATTTTCTCTGTCTTTAATTTTTGTCAACTTGATTACTATATGTCTCAGCATGTTCTTCCTTGGGTTTATCCTATCTGTGACTCTCTACACTTCATGGACTTGGGTAAATGTTTACTTTCCCATGTAAAGGAAGTTTTCAGATATTATATCTTCAAACATTTTCTCATGTCCTTTCTCTCTCCCCTCATCCTCATGGCACCCCTATAAAGCAAATATTAGTGCATTTAATGTTGTCCCAGAGGTCTCTTAAACTCTCCTCACTTCTTTTCACTCTTTTTTCTTTATTCTGTTCTGTGGCAGTGATTTTCACCATTCTGTCTCTCAGCTCACTTATTCGTTCTTCTGCTTCATTTATTCTGCTATTGATTACTTCTAGTGTATTTTTCATTTCAGATATTGTATCACTCATCTCTGTTTGTACTTCAGATCTTCCAGTTCTTTGTTAAACATTTCATTGATCTTCTCGGTCTGTGTCTCCATTCCTTTTCTGAGATCTTGAATCATCTTTACTATCATTACTCTGAATTCTTGTTTGGGTAGATTTTCTATCTCCACTTCACTTAGTTGTTCTTCTGGGGTTTTTCTTGTTCTTTCGTCTGGAACATATCCCTCTGCTGTCTCATTTTGTCTAACTTTCTGTTATTGTGCTTTCTGTTCCACAGGATGCAGGGCTGTAGTTCTTGCTTCTGCTGTCTGCCCTCTGGTGGATGAGGCTGGTCTAAGAGGTTTGTGCAGGCTTCCTCGTGGGAGGGACTGGTTTCTGCCCACTGGTGTGTGGAGCTGGGTCTTGTCCCTCTGGTGGGCAGGAATATGTCAAGTGGTGTGTTTAGCAGGAAGCTGTGGGCAAAGGGAGACTTTACGCAGCCTGTCAGCTGATGGGTGGGGCTGTGTTCCTACCCTGTTGGTTATTTGGCCTGAGGTATCCCAGCACTGGGGCCTACAGGATGTTTGGTGGGGCCAGATCTTGGTGAGAAAATGGCGACCTACAGGAGGGCTCACACAAATGAGTACTCCCCAGAACTACTGCCACCAATGTCTTTGTCCCTGCAGTGAGCCACAGCTGTCCACTGCCTCTGCAGGAGTCCCTCCGATAACAGTAGGTAGATCTGGCTCAGGTTCTTATGAGGTTACTGCTTTTTCCCTTGGGTTCTGGTGCACACAGACCTTATGTGTGCCCCCCAAGAGTGGAGTTTATATTTCTACCAGTCCAGTGGAATTCCTGCAATCAAGCCCCACTGACCTTCAAAGCCAGATCCTCTGGGGACCCCTCCTGTTGCCAGACCCCTAGGCTGGGAAACCTGTCATGGGGATCAGAACTTTCACTCCTATGGGAGAACCTCGGTGAGGTAATTATTTTCCAGTTTGTGGGTTGCCCATCCAGAGGGTATGGGATTTGATTTTATTGTGATTGTGCCCCACCTACCATCTCTTGTGGCTTCTTTGTTTCTTTATGTAGGATATCTGTTTGGTAAATTCCAGTGGTATTTTGTCAATGGTTGTTCAGCAGTTAATTGTGATTTTGGTGTTTTCATAATAGGAGTTGAGCTCACATCTCTCTATTCCACCATCTTGTCTCTAGAAAAAAATCAGATACAGATTATTTTACTTCCTTTGTCTTTAACCTTCCTACTAGCTTTGTGTGTGCATGATTTCCTACCTTTATTGTATGTTTGCCTTTACCAGTGAGTTTTTCATTTCATCTTTTCAAATTTTATTTATTTATTTATTTTGGCTGCATTGAGTCTTCGTTGCTGTGCGCAGGCTTTCTCTCTAGTTGCAGTGAGTGGGAGCTACTCTTCGTTTCAGTGTGCAGGCTTCTCATTGTGGTGGCTTCTTGTGGAGCATGGGCTCTAGGCACACAGGCTTCAGTAGTTGTGACATGCAGGCCCTAGAGCACATGGGCTTCAGTATTTGCAGCACGTGGGCTCAGTAGTTGTGGCTTGTGGGCTCTAGAGCACAGGATCAGTAGTTGTGGTGCACAGACTTAGTTGCTCTGTGGCATGTGGGATCTTCCCAGACCATGGATTGAATCTGTGTCCCCTGCATTGGCAGGTGGATTCTTAACCACTGAGTCACAAGGGAAGTCACATTTCATCTTTTTTTGTTGTTTGTTTGTTTCTAGTTGTGGCCTTTCCTTTTTTGTCTAGAGAAGTTCCTTTAATATTTGTTGTAAAGCTGGTTTGATGGTGCCGAATTCTTTTAGCTTTTGCTTGTCTGTAAAGCTTTTGATTCCACTGTCAAATCCGAATGAGACCCTTGCTGGGTAGAGTATTCTTGGTTATAGGTTTGCCCCTTTCAACGCTTTTAATATACCATACCATTCCCTCTGGCATGCAGTTTCTGCTGATAAATCAGCTGATAATTATATGGGAGTTACCTTGTTTGTAACGTGTTGCTTTTCCTTGAGGCTTTTAATACTTTCTCTTTATCTTTAATTTTTGTCATTTTAATTACATTGTGTCTTGGTGTATTTCTATTTGGGTTAATCCCATAAGGGATGCTCTGTACTTCCTGGACTTGGAAGACTGTCACCTTTCCCAGATTAGGGGAGTTTTCAGCTATTATGTCTTCAAATATTTTCTTAGGCCCTTTCTCTCTCTCTTCTCCTTCTGAGACCCCTAGAATGCAAATATTAGTGCACTTGATATTATCCCAGAGGTCTATCTTAAACTCTTCTTGTTTCTTTTCTTTCTTTTTCTGTTCAGTGATAGTGATTTCCACTACTCTATCTTTCAGATAACTGATTCATTCTTCTGTATCATTTAGTCTACTATTGGTTCCTCCTAGTGTATTTTTCATTTCAGCTACTGTATTCTTTATCTTTGCTCAGTCGTTTTTTCATATTTTCTAAATCTTTGTTAAAAACTTTGAACTTCTTGCTCTTGGCATCTATTCCCCTCCCAAGTTCTTGGATCATCTTTACAATCATTACTCTGAACTCTTTCTTAGGTAGATTGCCTATCTCCACTTCACTTTGTTCTTCTTCTGGAGTTTTATCTTGTTCCTTTGTCTGGAAGGAAATGTTCCCCAGCTGCCTCATTTTGTCTAAGTTGCTATTTGTATTTTTGTGTATATGGTAGGTTAGTTATGTTTATCTACCTTGGAGAAATGGCCTTTTGTAGGCAACGTCCTATGCATCCCAGCAGCACACTCCTCTCTTGTCACCCAAACCGTTTGCTCTAGAGGTTCCCCCTAAGTGGGCTGCATGGGTCTTCTGTTGTGCTAGGGTGACTACCTGACTGGTCTGGTTGGCTTGGTCAGCCCCTAGCATGGTTGGTTGCCAGGCTCTGCCTTGTGTGGATGCTGCTGGCTGCTGTTTAGTGGGGACTGGTCACAAGGTGGCTGGCTATAAACCCTTAGGGGGCCCTGGGGCTAGTGCTGGCTCACTGGTGGATGGAGTCAGGTCCTGGGGTTAGTGCTGGACTACTTTCAGGCAGAGCCAGTTCCTGCAGTCTGGCTGCAGGATCCAGTGATTCCAGAGCTTTTTTCAGATTTGTAGTGGTGATGATTGGAGGGGAGGGTTGGTTCATGACACATTTGGCTATGGGGTCCAGGGTGTCCTGAAACTGCATTAGCCTGCTCTTGGACAAGTGCAGGGCCCAGATGGTACCAGGGAAGGATCTGGCCTGCTGTGAGTGGGCTGGGTTTGCAGGCTTCAGGGTCATGGTTTTCTTGCATCTGGTGTCTTCCCCTTGGTAGGTGAGGCTGTTCTTGTGGCTAATTCAGGTTTCCTGGAGGGCGGGGCTGGTGCCGTCCCACTGGTGGGTAGAGCTGAGTCTTGGCCTTCTGGTGGGCAGGGCCATGTCTACAGGTGGCTGTGGGAACAGGAAATCTTTAGGCAACCTATCTGATGGGTGGCACTGTGTCCCCACCCAGTTAGTTGCTTGGCCTGAGGTGTCCCAGCATTGGTATCTACAGGCTGTTGGGGCAGGGGAACAGGTCTTGGTGCTAATGACCTGGAGCGAGGACCCACTTTGGCAGCTGTCAGCGGTAATGTTCATACAGTAGAATGTTCCCAAATATGGCTGCCACCAATATCTATGTCCCCAGAATGAGCCACAGCTGGCCCCTGCATCTCTGGTAGACTCTCCAAGACCAGCAGGTAGGTCATGTAAAATTTTATGTGTACCCTTTGAGAGTGAAGTCTCTATTTCCTTCCAGTCCTGTGAGGCTTCTGACATTAAGCTCTGCTGGCCTTCAAAGCCAAATACTCTGGGGGCTCATCTTCCTGATGCAGGACCCCTAGGCTGGGGAGCCTGATGTGGGGCTTAGAACTCTCACTCCTGTAAGAGAACCTCTGCAATATAATCATTCTCCATGTTGTAGGTCATCCACATGGGGATGTGGGACTTGGTTATATTATGAATCTGCCCCTCCTACCTCTCTCATTGTGGTTCCTTATTTATGTCTTTAGTTGTAGAAGATCTCTTCTGGTAGGTTCCAGTCTTTTTCATCAATGGTTGTCCGACAGATAGTTGTGATTTTGGTGTGCTCATGAGAGGAGGTAAGCATAGGGTTTTCTACTCTGCCATCTTGGCCAATCTCCATCTCAGATAATATTTTCACTTTTACCCCAACAAAGTCTTGTTAAGGTAGCCTTTACAAGAGGAAAGATGTCAGGTCAGCTTCCTACCTAACCACTTAGTCCAGACCACTCAGTATCTTTCAACGGAGCAGTCACTCCCCAGTATCTTTCAACTGGGAGAGGTACATGTTATACACTGCCAAATAAAACTCAGGATCATCAACCAGTAATTGGGAGATCTGAGAACTAGGAGAGACTCACCCAAATTCATCTGGACTCTCCAAGGAGGTAGATGGACACAAGAGGCCTCTGCTGGTACCAGTCTCCAAATCCTCATAGAGTTCAGTCAAAGGAGAGAAGTCAGCTCTGGATCTCTTCGTAGTTGCCAAAACTGTCAACTTTAAAAAAAAGAAAAAAGCACAACCTAAAAGTTGAGAATTATGTTTTATTCAGCAGAGTTTCTGAGGACTTAAGCCCAGAAGACAGCCTCTCAGATAGCTCTGAGGGACTGCTCCATAGAGGTAAGGGAGGATCCAGGTTATATAGGAGTTTTGCAACAAAAATCAGGTAGTGGAACATCAAAAGATTAATGTTAAAGAAAACCAGATATCTAAAGTTAATGAATTTAGTGCTTTTCTATGTATGAGAAGGTGCAAGCATCTGTGCTCACTGAAATCACTCCTTTCATATGCACCCTAACTATCTAGGGCCAGTGTCCTGTTTTTCTCCATCCTGAATCCTCTCAGTGTGCACAGTCAGGAGAGACTGCAGTGGCTGATGGCTTGATGACCACAATATCCTTTGTTTACTGATATGGCAGGCCACAGTCTGTCCACACTTACAACCTGAAAGGGTACTCACATATAAGCATGCACACAAACCCATGGACTGGGAGAATGTATTACAGTTAGAAAGCCAGATTAAATTGTTTTACATGTTCCCTTTCATTGAATAATTATTATCTAAAGATGTTTCATTCGTTTTGGGTCAATTTATTGATTGCCATTCAGTACATTTTCCCTAAATTAATTTTCTTTTCATATTACAGGCTCACCAGTAGTATATTAGTGTCACTGTGAATGAATTGCTATTTTTATAAACTTTAAACATGGTATTAGTTTCCTTAGAAATATTTAAGCATCATTTCATATTTTAGGATTAATTGCTACATAAGTAAAGAGTTCCATTAATTGCTAAAGATTAATGATATCAACTTTTATTTGACATTATGTACTTGGAGGTAATTTTTGCCTTAAAACTAAATGCCAATGAATAGCTAACATGCTAACAATTTAGAGGTTTATTAATATTGCATATGTATGAATATACATATATATGTGATGTAATAAACATAAACACTTTCCTAAAATTTAGAAAGATTTAAAAAACTAGATTTTTTTATTATTGAATTCTATCCTAATCCTATTAATTTTCTAATGCCCTTTGTTAACATTTATTACATTTAGGCTATGCCAATCTGATGCAATTTGTATGAAACTTGAAAAATCCTGGCAAGAAATTTGTTATAGAGAAAATAAGCCATATAAAAAACAATTACAAAAATTATCATAATTTTATTACCTATGAAACCATAGGCTGTTTTTCCTTAAAGACTAGCACAATGGCTCTGACTAGATTACTCTTCCTGTCTATGAAAAAATAAGGCTTGACAATATGGAATGTAACATTGTTGATTAAGTTTACAGAAATGTTACTTACCCCACATGAAAAAAATCAAGTCTTATGTCTGTCTTGACTAAACACATTAATATTTCCTTATAAACTTAAGGAAAAATTTAAGTTTCTTCCCATGACCCTTCATGCTACAAAATTATTTACTTTATAGTGTTTTATCCCACTATTTCTTCATGAAGCCCTTTGTTTTACACCATACCCAAACTGCTGTGATTTCCAAAAAAGAGCCATGCTTTATTACTTTTTTTTTACCCTTGTGTGTGATAATCTGCTTTGCTCCTTCTAGTGTAACTTATCTATCTCTATACATAGGAAGTAAAATTCTCCTCAGCCTTAATGTTGCAAATTAAACACTGGCTCCTTCAGGAAGCCACTTGTGCTATCATTAGGCAGTTAGATGTGCCACACCATGGCCTTATCCAAGCTTTGGCTAGGAACATACCCCATCACTGCAAGTGTTTGTTCCCACATCTCTCATTCCTATTAAACTATGGACCTCTCAGGTAAGGAATCCACATTCAAATGTTGTTTTTTTAAGATTCTCTTTACTACCTTGCATAGAGCCTGACTTTCTGTATTATTTTTAATAAGTGATATTGAAAACTAAAATGGAGTAGATGAAAAAGTTTGAATTGCTATGTTAGCTTCTCTAATTTTTTATTTGGTTTAAAATTGGAGAAAAAGCATAGTTAATGTAAAAGTTAATTTTACTTTCAACTGTAATTAATTTTAAGTTTGAGAAACATAAAAGGAGAAGTTTAGAAGTTGATTATTAAAAATATCTTAAATATTATATAGAATAAGAAAACTGAAGGTAAATATTTCAAGAGAACATTATAAAAATACTTATAATGATTCAATGTATATAATGACTCATGAAGTTATAGTATTATATACAGATCTCAATTCATAATGTAATCTGATTTTATACTAAGGTTAATCTATAAAATTGAAAATAACATTTAGAGGCTTGATTGCTATAGTCATGAACAGAGGTGAAAGCTGGTATTTTTCTATATATTTAAAGAAAAATACAAATATTATGCTTAATGTAATCTACAGTCTCTTTGGGTTAGTATTCTGTATTTGATAATATTTGAGGCAGTGGTTTCCTTATCTGTCAGTGGATCACCATAATATAAAGGATCATAACCATGAGCCATTTTTTAAATTATAAATTTCAGACTTCTGTCTCAAAATAAGTACCACAAAATTCAGAACCTCTAGGAAACAAGTAAAAGGATGCATATATTTAGATAAGTGATACACAAATCTAGTCTTGGATCTCATTTTGGAACCACTGATCTATAGATATGTCTCTTCCCAGCAGCACTCCTGTTGTCACTGGCAAAACCCATTAACAATTCCTAGAAAATAAAAACAGAATATGGTAATAAAATAAAATCTAAACTTTTTTTTTTTCTTTTCCTTTGTGCTTCATCTAGTTTCACTTGCTCATAGGGTACTGTGTGTAGAGGCCTTGCACCCAGCACCTCAGACCAGAGTTCCCAGTGCAAAACGGCTGTACTTGATACCTCAGTTCAGCGGGCCATGTGCAGAAGTACCATGCACAACAGCACAATTCAAGATGGTGGTGGCAGGCCATGTGCAGAGATGCTGTACCAGACACTGTGATCTGGAGCTGTGAGCAGCACATCTGCACCTGACCAGCAAGAACTCTGCCTCCCTCTCTTTTGACAAGACCTCTGTAAAGCTGCTCCACTGGGGACCTCTGGAGGATAGTGTGTAATCTAGAGCACAAGCTCATAATGAGCTTTACTTTGCTTCTGAACAAAACTCGGTCTTATTCTACTAGCTCAAACGACCCTGGGCAGGAGGGGGGGCCAACTCAGGAGAGTCAGTAACAATATTTTGGCACCCCAGATGGGACAGACAGTGGCCTTTTTGCCTGCACCTATCCACTAGGTTCCAGCCTCACCCCAGCTCCAGTGGAAGGACAGCAGAGGCTTTGGAAGTTCGAGTGAGGATGAATGACTCTGGTCTATGAGTTCTCTCTGACGTGGTAGAATGGCAAAAGCCTTCAGCCAAATTCAGAGCAACTCTGCCCAGCAACTCGATACCTGATTGAGGTGAGGACACAGTGTAGCCCCCAGAGTTATCTGGACTACACTGCCTTGAGGGGGTCACACTATTGGGGATCAAAAACTTGCACATATCTGCCCACTGCCTCTGGCTCTCCTTCTCATGGTGCCAGTTGCCCAGGAACAATGGGGACCTATGGATGAGAGGACCCATAGTAGTCTTGCCCACTGTCTCGCCAGTAGTGCTATCCTCTTGACCCCTGTACAAGGGCAATAGTGGCTACACTAGGGCTTTTTTCCCTCTTTGTCCACTTCCAGAGGTCAAGAGTAGCATTCTCCAATCATTACTTTCAGTTTGATACAGGAAAGTGCCCAGCCCAGTGAGCCAAGAGGCGAGATCAGAAAAAGCCCCGGGTAATAAGGACCACCTGTCAAAACAGAAAAAGAATGCTTGTCCTGAGTTCAGAAAAATGTACCAGGAATGCCTGAGTGTGAACGGGTCCCAAGGTAGGTAAAGTGACCAGTGACTTGATCTCTTCCGATCAGTGCTAGTTTCCCCGAAGTGGGTTGGGGAGCCCTGTGAGCCATTCGCAAGACCAGGAGCCCCATTATCAGGAAGCCCTGTTACCTGCTGGAAAGAACAGGAAACACCTACTGCCTGACCTCTACTCCCCCCTGTGCCTATGGGGCAAAACTTGGGTGATCCTTTAACAACTGTGGTTCCATGGGCTCTCCTCCGGGTATCACCCCAGAATACCAGCTACCCAGCAATCTGGTGAGTACCCTATGGGAATCCCTTGTGCTTTTAGCTCTCACCCAGGGGAGGTATGGAAACTCCTCTTTTTGGCTGAAAGGAGGAAAGAAAAGACCCCCACCTCAGACAGCTGTGCCACTATGGGACCAAGTTGATCAGGAAGTAACATGGCTAAGCTGCTCTGGCCCAGAGGCAGTATGTCTACCCTCCTGTAGGAGGAAGGATTAACTATTTCAAGTACAGGCCATTATAAATCAAGGGAACCGCCCCACCCCCCAACTGTAACAGAGTCCATGCCTATTTCAATCTCTTGAGGAATTCATTAACAGTTTGGTGTTGGTTCCAAATTTCCCAAACTGGAAATCACATTAGGGTCAAATCTTGTGGCATTTCTTTTTTTGTTTTTTAATTTATTTATTTTTGGCTGTGTTGGGTCTTCGTTGCTGTACACAGGCAATTTCTAGTTGCGGCGAGTGGGGGCTACTCTTCTTTGCAATGCACGGGCTTCTCATTGCAGTGGCTTCTCGTTGTGGAGCGTGGGCTCTAGAGTGCAGGCTCAGTAGCTGTGGCACATGGGCTTAGTTGCTCCACGGCATGTGGGATCTTCCTGTACCAGGGCTTGAACCTGTGTCCCCTGCATTGGCAGGAAGATTCTTAACCACCGCGCCATGAGGGAAATTCTCTTGTGGCATTTCTGTGCCAACAAATCACACCAATCACCTCCTCAGTAGTTGGAAAAAAGTCATAGTAAAGGGTTGAGGGAAGATCCAGAGGGGTTCCTAAATCTGATTAGGGGAATCTTTCAGACCCTTGATCCCACCTGGGCTGACATCCAGAGATTCTTCAATGTACTCCTAATTGGGAAATAAAAGGCCATGGTCTTTTCAAAAGCCCAAGAGGAAACAAAGAGAACAGAAACAATGCAGGTCACGCTATTTTCAGATTAGGGAATCAAGTGATCCCAGATCAGGAGACAATGGATAAGGGGACGGAAGGCAGAGGCTAACCAATTATAAAAATATGATCCCAAAGTGAATCCAGGAAGCTGGAAAGAAACCTGTAAAATGAAGTAAGATAAAGAAAATCAACCAGGAACCAATGGAAAACTTTGGCTTTCCTAGATTGCCTCAGGGAATGCCTTCGAATCTATACTATCAGTGTCCGTGAATCACTGGAAAGGAATGAAATACTGAGGTCATATTTCATTTCCCAAAGTGCCCTTGACATTAAGTATAAACTTCAGAAACTGAAAATAGAACCAGATACCCCTATCTCTCACCTGGTCAAGGTTGCCTACCGGGTGTTCCTCTATAGGAGGAAAAGTCAGAGAATAAAACGGCCAGGAGGCAAGCCCACCTACTGGCTGTTGCCCTCCAATATCAACTGGTCAGCATAGGAGCCTGGACTAACTGCCCACAGAGACTCTTGACTCTAGTGAGTGACCCCCAGCCTCCGCTGTGGGGTAGCAAGCCAAGGAAACTAGGACCCAATCAGTACCAGTGTGCCAAATGTAAACAAGAGGGACTGGAAGAGAAAATGCCCTTGCTGCCCCTGAAAGGGGGATGGAAATGGCAGATACTGACCACTATCCTCGAAGGCAGATCCTCCAAATAAATGAAGAATGATGGGGCAGGGGATTCCTAAGCTGGCACTCCAATTGACCCCTGAGGAGTGAGCTCCAGCTGACACTGGACGTACACAGGGGGAAATTAAAAACTAAGAGAAAATATTAAAAGCAACAAGATAAAAGTAAAAAATAACATATTTAAAGTGATGAAAGGGAAGAACTTACAACTAAGAATACTCTACCAAACAAGTCTCTCCTCCAGTTTTGACAGAAAAATCAAAAGCTCAAGAGCCAAGCAAAAGTTAAAGAATTCAGCACCACCAGACTTTTTAAACAAATGCTAAAGAAACTTCTGTAGGCAGAAAACAAAAGACCACAACTAGAAACAAGAAAAATACAAAATGGGAAAGCTGACTGGTAAAGGCAAAAACACAGTGAAGGTAAAAGATCATTCAGACAGAAATATGGTTATCTACACCAGTAACTGTGACAGTACAAATATAGGATATTTGAAAGGCATTTGAAATTAAAAGACCAGCAACTTAAAATGATCATGTATATATAGAGACTGCTGTATCAAAATCTTATGGTAACCACAAACCAAAAATCTGTAATATTGAATAGACATACAAAAAAAAAAAAAAAAAAAGAAAAGGAATCCAAACACAACACTAAAGATAGTCATCATCACAAGAGCAGAGAACAAAAAAGGAAAGGAAGAAAAAAGACCTACAAAAACAAATGCAAAACAATTAACAAAATGGGAATAAGAACATACATATGGATAATTACCTTAAATGTAAACATATTAAATGCTCCAATCAAAAGACATGGACTGGGCTTCCCTGGTGGCACAGTGGTTGAGAATCTGTCTGCTGATGCAGGGGACGTGGGTTCATGCCCCGGTCCAGGAAGATCCCACATGCCACGGAACAGCTGGGCCCGTGGGCCATGACCACTGAGCCTGCGCGTCCAGAGCCTGTGCTCCGCAGTGGGAGAGGCCACAACAGTGAGAGGCCTGTGTACCACAAAAAAAAAAAAAAAAAAAAAAAAAAAAAGACATAGACTGGCCGAATGGATAAAAAAACAAGACCCATATATATGTTCTCTATTAGAGGCCCAAGTCTATACAGACTGAAAGTGAGGAGATGGAAAAAGATATTCCATGCAAATGGAATTCAAAAGAAAGCTGGAGTAGCACTTCTCATATCAGACAAAATAGACTTTAAATTAAGGACTATTACAAGAGACAAAGAAGGACACTACATAATGATCAAGAGATCAATCCAAGAAGAAGATATAACAATTGTAAACATATATGCACCCAACATAGGATCACCTGAATATATAAGGGAAATAATAACAGCCATAAAAGGGGAAACTGAGAGTAACACAATAATAGTGGGGGACTTTAATACCCACTTTTTAAAAACATGTTTATCAGGGTATAATTTCTTTACAATGTGGTATTAATTTCTGCTGTATAACAAAGTGCATCAGCTATATATATACATATATCCCCATAAGCCCTCCTTGCATCTCCCTCACACACTCCCTATCCCACGCCTCTAGGTGGTCACAATGAACCAAGCTGATCTCTCTGTGGAATGCAGATGCTTCCCACTAGCTAGCTATTTTATAATTAGTAGTATATATATGTCAGTGCTGCTATCTCACTTCGTCCCAGCTTACACTTACCCCTCCCCATGTCCTCAAGACCATTCTCTACGTCTGTGTCTTTTTTTTTAACACCTATTTGGAGTATAATTGCTTTACAATGGTGTGTTAGTTTCTGCTTTATAACAAAGTGAATCAGCTATACATCTCTATATCTCCTCCCTCTTGCATCTCACTCACACCCTCCCTACCACACCCCTCTAGGTGGACACAAAGCACAGAACTGATCTCCCTGTGCTATGCAGCTGCTTCCCACTATCTATTTTACATTTGGTAGTGTATATATGTCCATGCCACTCCCTCACTTCATCTCAGCTTACCCTTCCCCCTCCCCATGTCCTCAAGTCCATTCTCTATGTCTGCATCTTTATTCCTCTCCTGCCCCTGGGTTCTTCAGAACCATATATATATATATATATATATATATATATATATATATATTTTTTTTTTTTTTTTTAATTCCACATATATATGTGTTAGCATATGGTATTTGTTTTTCTCTTTCTGACTTACTTCACTCAATATGACAGTTTCTAGGTTCATCCACCTCACTAAAAGTAACTCAGTTGTGTTTCTTTTTATGGCTGAGTAATATTCCATTGTATATATGTGCCACATATTCTTTATCCATTCATTTGTCCATGGACACTTAGGTGGCTGGCTAAGTGCATGTCCTGGCTATTGTAAATAGAGCTGCAATGAACACTGTGGTACATGACTCTTTTTGAATTATGATTTTCTCAGGGTATATGCCCAGTAGTGGGATTGCTGGTTTGTATGGTAGTTCTATTTTTAGTTTTTTAAGGAACCTCCACACTGTTCTCCATAGTGGCTGTATCAATTTACATTACCACCAACAGGGCAAGAGGGTTTGCTTTTCTGTACACCCTCTCCAGCATTTATTGTTTGTAGTTATTTTGATGATGGCCCTTCTGACTGGTGTGACGGTGATATCTCGTAGTTTTGACTTGCATTTCCCTACTGATTAGTGATGTTGAGCATCCTTTCATGTGTTTGTTGGCAATCTGTATATCTCCTTTGGAGAAATGTCTATTTAGGTCTGTCCATTTTGGGATTGAGTTGTTTGTTTTTCTGATATTGAGCTGCATGAGCTGTTTGTAAATTTTGGAAATTAATCCTTTCTCAGTTGCTTCATTTGCAAATATTTTCTACCATTATGAGGGTTGTCTTTTCATCTTCTTTATGGTTTCCTTGGCTGTGCAAAAGCTTTTAAGTTTCATTAGGTCCCATTTGTTTATTTTTATTTCCGTTTCTCTAGGAGGTGGGTCAAAAAGGATCTTATTGTGATTTATGTCATAGAGTGTTCTGCCTATGTTTTGCTCTAAGAGTTATATAGTGTCTGGCCTTACATTTAGGTTTTTAATCCATTTTGAGTTTATTTTTGTTTATGGTGTTGGGAGTGTTCTAAATTCATTCTTTTACGTATAGCTGTCCAATTTTCCCAGCACCACTTATTGAACAAGCTATCTTTTCTCCATTGTATATTCTTGCCTCCTATATCAAAGATAAGGTGACCATATGTGTGTGGGTTTCTCTCTGGGCTTTTATCCTGTTCCATTGATCTCCATTTCTGTTTTTGTGCCAGTACCATACTGTCTTGATGACTGTAGCTCTGTAGTATAGTCTGAAGTCCGTGAGCCTGATTCCTCCAGCTCCATTTTTCTTTCTCAAGATTACCTTGGCTATTCGGGGTCTTTTGGGTTTCCACACAAATTGAGAAATTTTTTTTGTTCTAGTTCTATGAAAAATGCCATTGGTAGTTTGATAGGGATTGCATTGAATCTGTAGATTGCTTTGGGGAGTATAGTCATTTTCACAATGTTGATTCTTCCAATCTAAGAACATGGTATATCTCTCCATCTCTTGGTATCATCTTTAATTTCTTTCATCAGTGTCTTATAGTTTTATGCATACAGGTCTTTAGTCTCCCTATGTAGGTTTATTACTAGATATTTTATTCTTTTTTTGCAATGGTAAATGGGAGTGTTTCCTTAATTTATCTTTCAGATTTTTCATCATTAGTGTATAGGAATGCAAGAGATTTCTGTGCATTAGTTTTATTTCCTGCTACTTTACCAAATTCACTGATTAGCTCTAGTAGTTATCTGGGAGCATCTTTAGGATTCTCTGTGTATAGTATTATGTGATTTGCAAACAATGACAGCTTTACTTCTCCTTCTCTAATTTGGATTCCATTTATTTCCTTTTCTTCTCTGGCTGCTGTATCTACAAATTCCAAAGTGATGTTGAATAGTGGTGAGAGTTGGCAACCTTGTCTTGTTCCTGATCTTAATGGAAGTAGTTTCAGGTTCTCATCACTGAGAATGATGTTGGCTGTGGGTTTTTCATACAGGGCCTTTATTATGTTGATGTAAGTTCTCTCTATGCCTACTTTCTGGAGGGTTTTTATCATAAATGGGTGTTGAATTTTGTCAAAAGATTTCTCTGAATCTATTGAGATGATCATATGGTTTTTCTCCTTCAATTTGTTAATATGGTGTATCACATTGACTGATTTGTGTATATTGAAGAATCCTTGCATTCCTGGGGTAAACCCCACTTGATCATGGTGTACGATCCTTTTAATGTGCTGTTGGATTATGATAGTATTTTGTTGAGGATTTTTGCATCTATGTTCATCAGTGATATTGGCTTGTAGTCTTCTTTTTCTGTGACATCTTTGTCTGGTTTTGGAATCACGGTCATGGTGGCCTAATAGAATGAGTTTGGAAGTGTTCCTCCCTCTGCTTTTGGAAGAGTTTGAGAAGGATAGGTGTTAGCTCTCCTCTAAATGTTTGATAGAATTTGCCTGTGAATACATCTGGTCTGGACTTTTGTTTGTTTAAAGATTTTTAATCACAGTCTCAATTTCAGTGCTTGTGATTAGTCTGTTTATATTTTCTATTTCTTCCTTGTTCATCCTTGGAAGGTTGTGCTTTTTATTTTTGCAGTATGTGGGCCTCTCACTGTTGTGGCCTCTCCTGTTGCGGAGCACAGGCTCCAAGAGCGCAGGCTCAGTGGCCATGGCTAACAGGCCTAGCCACTCCGCGGCATGAGGGATCTTCCTGGACTGGGGCACGAACCCGTATCCCCTGCATCAGCAGGCGGACTCTCAACCACTACACCACCAGGGAAGCCTGAAGGTTGTGCTTTTCTAAGTATGTGTCCATTTCTTCCAGGTTGTCCATTTTATTGTCATATAGTTGCTTGTAGTAATCTCTCATGATCCTTTGTATTTCTGCAGTGTCAGTTGTTACTTCTCCTTTTTCATTTCTAATTCTATTGATATAAGTCTTCTCCCATTTTTCTTCATGAGTCTGGCTAATGGTTTATCAACATTGTTTATCTTCTCAAAGAACCAGTGTTTAGTTTTATTGATCTTTGCTATTGATTGCTTCATTTTTTTTTCAGTTATTTCTGATCTGATCTTTATGATTTTTATCCTTCTGCAAACTTTGGTGTTTTTTTGTTCTTCTTTCTCTAATTGCTTTAGGTGTAAGGTTAAGTTGTTTATTTGAACTATTTCTTGTTTCTTGAGGTACGACTCTATTGTTATAAACTTCCCTCTTAGAACTGCTATTGCTCCATCCCATAGTATTTCGGTCATCATGTTTTCATTGTCATTTGTTTCTAGGTATTCGCAGATTTCCTCTTTGATTTCTTCAGTGACCTCTTGGTTATTTAGTGGTGTATTGTATAGCCTCCATATGTTTGTATTTTTTACAGTTTTTTCCTGTAATTGATATCTAGTCTCATAGCATTGTGTTCAGGAAAGATACTTGATAGAATTTCAATTTTGTTAAATTTACCAAGGCTTGATTTGTGACCCAAGATATGGTATATCCTAGAGAATATTCCATGAGCACTTGAGAAGACAGTGTTTTCTGTTGTTTTTGGATGGAATGTCCTATAAATATCAATTATGTTGGTCTTGTCTAATGTATCATTTAAAGCTTGTGTTTCCTTATTTATTTTCATTTTTGATGATCTGTCTATGGCAAGAGTAGGGTGTTAAAGTCCCATACTATTATTGTGTTACTGTTGCTTTCTGCTTGTATAGCTGTTAGCATTTGCCTTATATATTGAGGTGCTCCTATGTTGGGTGCATAAATATTTACAATTGTTATATCCACTTCTTGGATTGATCCCTTGATCATTATGCAATGTCCTTCTTTGTCTCTTGTTATAGTCCTTATTTTAAAGTCTATTTTGTGTGATATGAGTATTGCTACTCCAGCTTTCTTTTGATTTCCATTTGCATGGAATATCTTTTTCCATCCCCTCACTTTGTCTGTATGTGTTCCTAGGTCTGAAGTGGGTCTCTAGTAGACAGCATATATATGGGTCTTATTTTTGTATACATTCAGCCAGTCTATGTCTTTTGGTTGGAGCATTTAATCTATTTATGTTTACGGTAATTATCAATATGTAAGTTGCTATTACCATTTTCTTAATTGTTTGGGGGTTGTTTTTGTAGGTCTTTTCCTTCTCTTGTGTTTCCTGCCTAGAGTAGTTCCTTTAGCATTTATTGTAAAGCTGGTTTGGTGGTGCTGAATCCTCTTAACTTTTACTTGTCTTTAAAGGCTTTAATTTCTCCATCCAATCTGAATGAGATCCTTGCTGGGTAAAGTAATCTTGGTTGTTGGTTTTTCCCTTTCATCACTTTAAATATGTCTTGCCATTCCCATCTGGCTTGCAGAGTTTCTGCTGAAAGATCAGCTGTTAACCTTTCAGGGATTCCCTTGTATGTTATTTGTTGCTTTTCCCTTGCTGCTATTAATATTTTTTCTTTGTATTTAATTTTTGATAGTTTGATTAATATGTGTCTTGGCTTGTTTCCTGTATGGAACTCTCTGCACTTCCTGGAGTTGATTGACTATTTCCTTTCCCATATTAGGGAAGTTTTCAATTATAATCTCTTCAAATATTTTCTCAGTCCCTTTTTACTTCTCTTCTTCCTCTGTGACCCCTATAATTTGAATGTTGGTGCATTTAATGTTGTCCCAGAGGTCTCTGAGACAGTTCTGCATTGTTTTCATTCTTTTTTCTTTATTCTGCTCTGCAGTAGTTATTTCCACTATTTTATCATCCAGGTCACTTCTGTATTCTTCTGCCTCAGTTATTCTGCTATTGATTCCTTCTAGAGAATTTTTAATTTCATTTATTGTGTTGTTCATCATCTTTTGTTTTCTCTTTAGTTCTTCTAGGTCTTTGTTAAATGTTTCTTGTATTTTCTCCATTCTATTTCCAAGATTTTGGATATTTTCCTCTCATTACTCTGAATTCTTTTTCAGGTAGACTGCCTATTTCCTCTTCATTTGTTTGGTCTGGTGGATTTTCACCTTGCTCCTGCTCCTGCTGTTTCTCTGTCTTCTCATTTTGCTCAACTTACTGTGTTTGGGTTTCATTTTCACAGGCTGCAGGTTCGTACTCCCCATTGTTTTTGGTGTCTGCTCCCAGTGGGTAAGTTTACTTCAGTGGGTTGTGTAGGCTTCCTGGTGGAGGGGACTGGTGGCTGAGGCTGGATCTTATCTTTCTGGTGGGCAGGACCACGTCCTGGGGTGTGTTTTGGGGTGTTTGTGAACTTAGTATGATTTTAGGTAGCCTCTCTGCTAACTGGTGGCATTCTGTTTCTGTCTTGCTCGTTGTTTGGCAAGGGTGTCCAGCACTGTAGCTTGCTCATCATTGAGTGGAGCTGGGTCTTAGAACTGAGATGGAGATCTATGGGAGAGCTTTCAATGTTTGATATTACGTATAGCCAGGAGGTATCTTGTGGACCAATGTCCTGAACTCGGCTTTCTCACCTCAGAGGCTCAGACCTGATACATGGCCAGAACACTAGGATGCTGTCATTCACATGGCAAGTGCCAAGGTTTGTACTGTTACATGGATTTTCTTGTTAATCCTCAAATTGACTCTGTGAAGTAGGAACTATTATTAGCCCAACTCAGATCCAGAGTCTCAGACAGAATCAATACTTGGAAAGAAAATGGTCATCTTCATTCTCCATTCTCCTCCTTCTGTCCTGCACAACATCAAAATCAAGGACTGAATGATTGCTGAGGAGTCTCAAAGCGAGAAGATCTTACTCCCCTAAGCTATACTACCCACCCCCTCCCAGCAGAAGAAGTCACAAATTGTCAACACACACTTTCATCAATGGACAGATCACCTAGACAGAAAATCAGTAAGGAAACACTGGCCTAAATGACACAGTAAACCAGATAGACTTAATTGAACATATAGAGCTTTCCATCCAAAAGCAGTATACACATTCTTTTCAAGTGCACATGGAAAATTCTCCAGGACTTATCACATGCTTGGCCACAAAGTGAGCCTCAGTAAATTTAAGACAACTGAAATCATATCAAACATCTTTTCCTGCCACAACACTATGCAATTGGAAATCAACTACAAAAAAAAAATGGAAAAAACACCAACATGTGGAGGGTTAAAAATATACTACTAAACATCCAGTGGATTACTGAAGAAATCAAAGGGAAAATTTAAAAAATACCTAGCAACAAATGAAAATGAAGATATGATGATTCAAAACCTATGGGGCACAGCAAAAGCAGTTCTAAGAGGGAAGTTTATAGTGATACAAGCTTATGTCAAGAAAGAAGAAAAATCTCAAATAAACAATCTACCCTGACACCTAAAGCAACTAGAAAAAAACAAACAAAACCCAATGTTAGTAGAAGGAAAGAAATCATAAAGATCAGAGCTGAAATAAATGAAATAGAGAAGAAGAAAACAATAGAAAAGATCAATGAAACTAAAAGCTGGTTCTGTGAAAGATAAACATAAATGATAAACCTTCAGCTAGACTCCTCAAGAAGAAAAGTGGCTAAGTCAATAAAATTAGAAATGAAAAAGAAGAAATCATAATGGACACCACAAAAATACAAAGGACCATGAGCTGCAAGCAACTATGTGCCAAAAAAATGTACAACCTAAAAGAAATAGACTAATTCTTAGAAAGGTACAATCTCCCAAGATTGAACCAGGAAGAAATAGAAAATATGAAGAGAACAATTACACATACTGAAATTGAATCTGTGATTTAAAAACTCCCAACAAACAAAAGTCCAGCACCAAATGGCTTCACAGGAAAATTCGATCAAACATTTAAAGAACAGTTAACACCTATCCTTCTGAAACTATTCCAAAAAATTGCAGAGGAAGGAATACTTCCTAACTCAACCTGTGAGGCCACCATTACCCTGATACTAAAACCAAAGATACAACAGACAAAGAAAATTACAGGCCAATATCACTGATAAACAGAGACACAAAAATGTGTAAGATAATACTAGCAAATCAAATTCAACAATACATTAAAAAGGACCTACACCATTATCAGATGGGATTTATCCCAAAGATGCAAGGATTTTTCATATCAACAAATCAATCAGTGTGATACATCACATTAATAAACTGAAGAATAGAAATCATATTATCTCGATTGATGCAGAAAGAATTTTGGATAAAATTCAACACCCATTTATGATAAGAACTCTCCAGAAAGTAGGTATAGAGGGAACATATGTCAACAAAATAAAGGCCATATATGACAAATCCACAGCTAACTAAACAGTGAAAAGTTGAAAGCATTTCCTCTAAGATCAGGAAGAAGACAAGCATGTCCACTCTTGCCACTTTTATTCAACATACTTTTGGAAGTCCTACCCATGGCAATCAGAGAAGAAAAAGAAATAAAAGGAATACAAATTGGAAAAGAAGAAGTAAAACGGTCACTGTTTGCAGATGACATGATACTATACATAGAGTATCCTAAGGATGCCACCAGAAAACTACTAGAGATAAACAATGAATTTGGTAAAGTTGCAGGATACAAAATGAATGCACAGAAATCTCTGGCATTCCTATACATTAACAATGGAAGATCAGAAAGAGAAATTAAGGAAACAATTCCATTCACCATTGCAACAAAAACAATAAAATACCTAGGAATAAACCTACCTAAGGAGGTAAAAGACCTGAACTCAGAAAACTATAAGCCACTGATGAAAGAAATCAAAGATGACACAAACAGATGGAGAGATATACCATGTTCTTGGATTGGAAGAATCAATATTGTGAAAATGACTATACAGCCCAAAGGAATCTATAGATTCAGTGCAATTCCTATCAAATTACCAATGGCATTTTTTACAGAACTAGAACAAAAAATCTTAAAATTTGTATGGAGACATAAAAGACCACAAATAGCCAAAGCAATCTTGAGGAAAAAAAACGGAGTTGGAGGAATCAGAATCCCTGACTTCAGACTATACTACAAAGCTACAGTAATCAAGACAATATGGTACTGGCACAAAAACAGAAATATAGTTCAATGGAGCAGGATAGAAATCCCAGAGATAAACCCACACACCTATGGTCAACTAATCTATGACAAGGGAGTTAAGGATATACAGTGGAGAAAAGACAGTCTCTTCAATAAGTGGTGCTGGGAAAACTGGACAGCTACATGTAAAAGAATGAAATTAGAACACTCTCTAATGCCATACACAAAAATAAACTCAAAATGGATTAAAGACCTAAATGTAAGACCAGACACTATAAAATTCCAAGAGAAAAACAAAGGAACAACACTCCTTGACATAAATCACAGCAAGATCTTTTTTGACTCACCTCCTAGAATACTGGAAATGAAAACGAAAATAAATAAATGGGACCTAATGAAACTTAAAAGCTGAGATTCCGCAGAGGATCGGTGCCAACCAGCACTCACCAGCCCAAGAGGTTTGTCTGCTCACCCGCCGGGGTGGGCGGGGCTGGGAACTGAGCCTCAGGCGGATCCCAGGGAAAGGTCTGGAGTTGGCAGAGTGAAAACAGCCTGAAGGGGTTAGTGCACCACAGCTAGCCGGGAGGGAGTCCAGTTGAAGTTCGGAGCTGCCAAAGAGGCAAGAGACCTTTTCTTCCCTCTTTGCCTCCTGCTGCGCCAGGAGAGGGGTTTAAGCGCACCACTTAAAGGAGCTCCAGAAACGGGCGCGGAGCTACCGAAGGGACAAGAGACATTTTCTTGCCTCTTCGCTTCCTGGGGCGCGAGGAGAGGGGATTAAGGGCACCGTGTAAAGGAGCTCTAGAAACGGGCGCGAGCCGTGGCTGTCGGCATGGACAACAGAGACGGGTGTGGGACGCTAGGGTTGCTACTGCCACCACAAAGAGGCCTGTGTGTGAGCACAGGTCACTCTCCACACCGCCACTCCCAGGAGCCTGTGCAGCCCACCACTGCCGGGGTCCCGGGATCCAGGGACAGCTTCCCAGGGAAAATGCACGGTGTGCCTCAGGCCGGTGCAGCATCGCACCGGCCTCTGACGTCACAGGCTCACCTCGCATCCGTGCCCCTCCCTCCCCCTGGCCTGAGTGAGCCAGAGCCTCCGAATCAGCTGCTCCTTTAACGCCGTCCTGTCTGAGCAAAGGGCAGACGTCCTCAAACGACCTATGCTCAGAGGCGGGGCCAAGTCCAAAGCTGAACCCCAGGAGCTGTGCAAACAAAGAGAGAGGGAGGTCTCTCCCAGCAGCCTCAGAAGCAGAGGATTAAAGCTCCACAGTCATCTTGAAGTGCCCTGAATCTGTGGAAAACCTGAATAGACAGTGAAATATCCCCAAGTTGAGGAGGTGGACTTTGGGAGCAAGATATACTATTATTTTCCCCTTTTTTCTTTTTGTGAGTGTGTATGTGTGTGCTGCTGTGTGAGATTTTGTCTGTATAGCTTTGTTTTCACCATTTGTCCTAGGGTTAGACCGACCCGTTTTTTTTGTTTGTTTGTTTGTTTGTTTCTTTAATAGAATTTTTTCTTAATAATTATTTTTTATTTTAATAAGTATATTTTATCCTACTTTATTTTGTCTTCTCCCTTTCTTTCTTCCTTTCTTCCCTCCTTTCTTTCCTACATCCCTCCTTCCTTCCTTCCTTCCTCCCTTCCTATCCTCCTCCCTCCCTTCCTTTCTTCCTTCCTTCCGTCCCTCCCTTCCTCCTTCCTTCCTTCCTTCCTTTCTTTCCTTTCTATTTTTTTCTCCCTTTTATTTTGAGCTGTGTGGATTAAAGGCTCTTGGCACTCCAGCCAGGTGTCAAGGCTGTGTCTCTGAGGTGGGAGAAAAAACCTCAGGACACTAGTCCACAAGAGACCTCCCAGCGCCACGTAATATCAGATGGCGAAAATCTCCCAGAGATCTCCATCTCAACACCAAGACCCAGCTTCACTCAAGGACCAGCAATGAACAGTGCTGGACACCCTATCCCCAACAAAGAGCAAGACAGGTCTACAGCCCCATCCATTAGCAGAGAGGCTGCCTAAAATCATAATAAGCTACCAACATCCCCAAACACACCACCAGACGTGGACCTGCCCACCAGAAAGACAAGATCCAGCCTCATCCACCAGAACAGAGGCACTAGTCGCCCCAACCAGGAAACCTACTCAACCCACTGAACCAACCTTAGCCACTGGGGACAGCCACCAAAAACAACGGGAACTACGAACCAGCAGCATGCAAAAAGGAGACCCCAAACACAGTAAGATAAGCAAAATAAGAAGACAGAAAAACACACAACAGATGAAGGAACAAGATAAAAACACACCAGACCTAACAAATGAAGAGGAAATAGGCAGTCTACCTGAAAGAGAATTCAGAATAATGATAGTAAAGATGATTCAAAATCTTGGAAATAGAATAGACAAATTGCAAGAAACAGTTAACAAGGACCTAGAAGAAATAAAGAGGAAGCAAGCAACGATGAGCAACACAATAAATGAAATGAAAAAATACTCTAGATGGGATCAATAGCAGAATAACTGAGGCAGAAGGACGGATAAGTGACCTGGAAGATAAAATAGTGGAAATAACTACTGCAGAGCAGAAGAAAGAAAAAAGAATGAAAAGAACTGAGGACAGTCTCAGAGACCTCTGGGACAACATTAAACGCACCAACATTCGAATTATAGGGGTCGCAGAAGAAGAAGAGAAAAAGAAAGGGACTGAGAAAATATTTGAAGAGATTATAGTTGAAAACTTCCCTAATATAGGAAAGGAAATAGTCAATCAAGTCCAGGAAGCACAGAGAGTCCCATACAGGATAAACCCAAGGATAAACATGCCGAGACACATAATAATCAAACTGTCCAAAATTAAATACAAAGAAAACATATTAAAAGCAGCAAGGGAAAAACAACAAATAACACACAAGGGAATCCCCATAAGGTTAACATCTGATCTTTCAGCAGAAACTCTACAAGCCAGAAGGGAGTGGCAGGACATATTTAAAGTGATGACGGAAAAAAACCTACAACCAAGATTACTCTACCCAGCAAGGATCTCATTCAGATTTGATGGAGAAATTAAAACCTTTACAGACAAGCAAAAGCTGAGAGAGTTCAGCACCACCAAACCAGCTTTACAACAAATGCTAAAGGAACTTCTCTAAGCAACAAACACAAGAGAAGGAAAAGACCTACAAGAACAACCTGAAACAATTAAGTAAATGGTAATAGGAATATACATATCAATAATTACCTTAAATGTAAATGGATTAAATGCTCCCACCAAAAGACACAGACTGGCTGAATGGATACGAAAACAGGACCCATATATATGCTGTCTACAAGAGACCCACTTCAGACCTAGGGACACTTACAGACTGAAAGTGAGGGGATGGAAAAAGATATTCCATGCAAATGGAAATCAGAAGAAAGCTGGAGTAGCAATTCTCATATCAGACAAAACAGACTGTAAAATAAAGACTATTACAAGAGACAAAAAAGGACACTACAGAATGATCAGGGATTGATCCATGAAGAAGCTATAACAATTGTAAATATTTATGCACCCAACATAGGAGTACCTCAATACATAAGGCAAATACTAACAGCCATAAAAGGGGAAATCGACAGTAACACAATCATAGTAGGGGACTTTCACACCCCACTGTCACCAATGGACAGATCATCAAAAATGAAAATAAATAAGGAAACACAAGCTTTAAATGATACATTGCAAAAGATGGATTTACTTGATATTTATAGGACATTCCACCCCAAAACAACAGAATACACATTTTTCTCAAGTGCTCATGGAACATTCTCCAGGATAGATCATATCTTGGGTCACAAATCTAGCCTTGGCAAATTTAAGAAAATTGAAATCATATGAAGTATCTTTTCTGACCACAACACTATGAGACTTGATATCAATTACAGGAAAAGATCTGTAAAAAATACAAACACATGGAGGCTAAACAATACACTACTTAATAACCAAATGATCACTGAAGAAATCAAAGAGGAAATCAAAAAGTACTTAGAAACAAATGACAATGGAGACACGACGACCCAAAACCTATGGGATACAGCAAAAGTAGTTCTAAGAGGGAAGTTTATAGCAATGCAATCATACTTTAGAAACAGGAAACGTCTAGAATAAACAACCTAACTTTGCACCTAAAGCAATTAGAGAAGGAAGAACAAAAAAAACCCAAAGTTAGCAGAAGGAAAGAAGTCATAAAGATCAGATCAGAAATAAATGAAAAAGAAATGAAGGAAACAATAGCAAATATCAATAAAAGTAAAAGCTGGTTCTTTGAGAAGATAAATAAAATTGATAAACCATTAGCCAGACTCATCAAGAAAAAAAGGTAGCAGACTCAAATCAATAGAATTAGAAATGAAAAAGGAGATGTAACAACTGACACTGCAGAAATACAAAAGATTATTAGAGATTACTACAAACAACTCTATGCCAATAAAATGGACAACCTGGAAGAAATGGACAAATTCTTAGAAATGCACAAGCTGCCGAGACTGAACCAGGAAGAAATAGAAAATATGAACAGACCAATCACAAGCACTGAAATTGAAACTGTGATTAAAAATCTTCCAACAAACAAAAGCCCAGGACCAGATGGCTTCACAGGTGAATTCGATCAAACATTTAGAGAAGAGCTAACACCTATCCTTCTCAAACTCTTGCAAAAGATAACAGAGGAAGGAACACTCCCAAACTCATTCTATGAGGCCACCATCACCCTGATACCAAAACCAGACAAAGACGTCACAAGGAAAGAAACCTACAGGCCAATATCACTGATGAACATAGATGCAAAAATCCTCAACAAAATACTAGCAAACAGAATCCAACAGCACATTAAAAGGATCATACACCATGATCAAGTGGGGTTTATTCCAGGAATGCAAGGATTCTTCAATATACGTTAATCAATCAACGTGATACACCATATCAACAAACTGAAGGAGAAAAACCATATGATCATCTCAATAGATGCAGAGAAAGATTTGACAAAACGCAACACCGATTTATAAAAACCCTGCAGAAAGTAGGCATAGAGGGAACTTTCCTCAACATAATAAAGGCCATATATGACAAACCCACAGCCAGCATTGTTCTCAATGGTGAAAAACTGAAACCATTTCCACTAAGATCAGGAACAAGACAAGGTTGCCCACTCTCACCACTCTTATTCAACCTAGTTTTGGAAGTTCTAGCCACAGCAATCAGAGAAAATAAAGAAATAAAAGGAATCCAAATAGGAAAAGAAGAAGTAAAGCTGTCACTGTTTGCAGATGACATGATACTGTACATAGAGAATACTAAGGATGCTACCAGAAAACTACTAGAACTAATCAATGAATTTGGTAAAGTAGCAGGATACAAAACTAATGCACAGAAATCTCTGGCAGTCTTATACACTAATGATGAAAAATCTGAGAGTGAAATTAAGAAAACAATCCCATTTACCATTGCAACAAAAGAATAAAATACCTAGGAATAAACCTACCTAAGGAGACAAAAGACTTGTATGCAGAAAACTATAAGACACTGATGAAAGAAATTAAAGATGATACAAATAGGTGGAGAGATATACCATGTTCTTGGATTGGAAGAATCAACATTGTGAAAATGACTCTATTACCCAAAGCAATCTACAGATTCAACGCAATCCCTATCAAATTACCACTGGCAATTTTACAGAGCTAGAACAAAAAATTTCACAATTTGTATGGAAACACAAATGACCCCGAATAGCCAAAGCAATCTTAAGAACGAAAAATGGAGCTGGAGGAATCAGGCTCTCTGACCTCAGACTATACTACAAGGCCACAGTAGTCAAGACAGTATGGTACTGGCACAAAAACAGAAATATAGATCAATGGAACAGGATAGAAAGCCCAGAGATAAACCCACACACATATGGTCACCTTATCTTTGTTAAAGGAGGGAAGGATATACAGTGGAGAAAAGACAGCCTCTTCAATAAGTGGTGTTGGGAAAACTAGACAGCTACCTGTAAAAGTATGAAATTAGAACACTCCCTAACACCACACACAAAAATAAACTCAAAATGGGTTAAAGACCTAAATGTAAGGCCGGACACTATCAAACTCTTAGAGGAAAACATAGGCAGAACACTCTATGACATAAATCACAGCAAGATCCTTTTTGACTCATCTCCTAGAAAAATGGAAATAAAAACAAAAATAAACAAATGGGATCTAATGAAAATTAAAAGCTTTTGCACAGCAAAGGATACCATAAACAAGACCAAAAGACAACCCTCAGAGTGGGAGAAAATATTTGCAAATGAAGCAACTGACAAAAGGTTAATCTCCAAAATATACAAGCAGCTCATGCAGCTCAATATAAAAAAAGAAAAAAACCAATCCAAAAATGGGCAGAAGAACTAAATAGACATTTCTCCAAAGAAGATATACAGATTGCCAACAAACACATGAAAAGATGCTCAACATCATTAATCATTAGAGAAATGCAAATCAAAACTACTATGAGATATCATCTCACACCAGTCAGATTGGCCATCGTCAAAAACTCTAGAAACAATAAATGCTGGAGAGGGTGTGGAGAAAAGGGAACCCTCTTGCACTGCTGGTAGGAATGTAAATTGATACAGCCACTATGGAGAACAGTATGGAGGTTCCTTAAAAAACTACAAATAGAACTACCATATGACCCCACAATCCCACTACTGGGCATATACCCTGAGAAAACCATAATTCAAAAAGAGTCATGTACCAAAATGTTTATTGCAGCTCTATTTATGATAGCCAGGACATGGAAGCAACCTAAATGTCCATCAACAGATGAATGGATAAAGAAGATGTGGCACATATATACAATGGAATATTACTTAGCCATAAAAAGAAATGAAACTGAGTTATTTGTAATGAGGTGGATAGACCTGGAGTCTGTCATACAGAGTGAAGTAAGTCAGAAGGAGAAAAACAAATACCGTATGCTGACACATATATATGGAATCTAAGAAAAAAAAATGTCATCAAGAGATTAGTGGTAGGACGGGAATAAAACACAGACCTACTAGAGCATGGACTTGAGGATATGGGGAGGGGGAAGGGTAAGCGGTGATGATGTGAGAGAGTGGCAGGGACATATACACACTACCAAATGTAAATTAGATAGCTAGTGGGAAGCTGCCGCATAGCACAGGGAGTTCACCTATGTGCTTTGTGACCACCTAGAGGGGTGGGATAGGGAGGGTGGGAGGGAGGGTGATGCAAGAGGGAAGAGATATGGGAACATATGTATAGGTATAACTGATTCACTTTGTTGTAAAGGAGCAACTAACACACTATTGTAAAACAGTTATACTCAAATAAAGATGTTAAAAAAATAAATATAAAAAGTGAAACCTCAAAAAAAAAAAAAAGAAACTTAAAAGCTTTTGCACAGAAAAGGATACCATAAACAAGACCAAAAGACAACCCTCAGAGTGGGAGAAAATATTTGCAAATGAATCAGTGGACAAAGGATTAATCTTCAAAATACAAACAGTTCATGCAGCTCAATATTAAAAAAAACAAAGAACCCAATCCAAACATGGGCTGAAGACCTAAGTAGATATTTCTCCAAAGACGACATACAGATGGCCAAGAGGCACATGAAAAGCTGCTCACCATCACTAATTACTAGAGAAATTAGTGATACAATGAGGTATCACTTCACTCCAGTTAGAATGGGCATCATCAGAAAATCTACAAACAACAAATGCTGGAGAGGGTGTGGAGAAAAGGGAACCCACTTTCCCTGTTGGTGGGAATGTAAATTGATACAGCCACTATTCAGAACAGTATGGAGGTTCCTTACAAAACAAAAATGAATTACCATATAACCTAGCAATCCCAATACTGGGCATATACCCAGAGAAAACCATAATTCCAAAAGACACATGCACCCCAATGTTCACTGCAGCACTATTTACAATAGCCAGGCCATGGAAGCAACCTAAATGCCCATCAACAGATGAATGCATAAATAAGATGTGGTACATATATACAATGGAATATTACTCAGCCATAAAAAGGAATGAAATTGGATCCTTTGTAGAGATGTGGATGGACCTAGAGACTGTCATTCAGAGTGAAGTAAGATAAAAGAGAAAAACAAATATATATTAGTGCATATATATGAAATCTAGAAAAATGGTACAGATGAACCTGTATGCAAGGCAGAAATAGAGACACAGATGTAGAGAACAAATGTATGGACACCAAGGGGGGAATGCAGGGGACAGGAGTGGTGGTGGTGGGATAAACTGGGAGATAAGGATTGATATATATACACTAATATGTACAAAATAGATAACTAACAATAACCTGCTGTATAAAGATCAAAAATAAAAATAAAATAATAAAACTAGTGAATATTTTAAAAAATAAAAAAATAAAATGAAAGACCTATATTCTGAGAATTATAAAACATTGAAAAAACAAAGTGAAGATGATTCAAAAAATGGAAAGATACCATACTCTTGGATTGGAAGAATTAATGTTAAAATGGCCAAAGGATGGAGGTTCCTCAAAAACTAAAAATCGAACTAGCACATGATCCAACAATCCCACTCTTGGGTGTATAGCTGAAGAATACAAAAAAACTACTTCAAAAATATACATGTGTCACAATGTTCATAGCAGCATTATTTACAATAGCCAAGACATGGAAGCAACCTTAGTGTCCATCAGCAGATGAATGGATAAAGAAGATGGGGTACATTATATATATATATATATGTGTGTAAATATATATGATGATACTCAGCTATAAAAATATGAACTATTGTCATTTGCAGCAACATGGATGGACCTAGAGATTATAAGACTGATGAAGTCAGATAAAGACATATGATATAACATATATGTGGAATATAACAATAGTATGAATGAATTTATTTACAAAACAGAAACAAGCTCACAGACATAGTAAACAAATTTATGTTCACTGAAGGGGAAATAGAAACTAGGATTATAGGATTAACAGATGCACACGACCATAAATAAAAGAGATAAATAACAAGGGTTTACTGTATAGCACAGAGAACTATATTCAATATCTGGTAATAATCTATAATGGAAAAGAATCTGAAAAAAATATATATGTATAACTGAACCATGTTGCTGTACACCTGAAACTAAGGCAATATTGTAATCAACTATACTTTAATTTAAAAAAATAAAATCATCACCAAAAAACAGAAAGGCAGTCTTAACATGTGTATTTCTAACTATGTGGACTGACCAGATCAAAGATAATTTAGAATATCAATGGCCAGAATGGGGAACATTTGAAATCCCCAAACTTAATTTCCTTTTAAATGAATTGGGCTACAATAACTCAAAAACTTTCAGAACTGAGTTCAATACTTATTTTAATTGATAGTTTGAGGCTTCCCTATGTTATTAGGAGTCTAAAACTGCCTCACTGAAAAATAAGATTTTAAGATTAATGGGGCAAACAAATTATTAAAGAAAGATTAAATGGCTCCCAAAGCCTTAGGCTCTTCTTGGCTTTTTTGTCTCAGGTTCCCCTTTGGCACCATCTTGTCTGTCTCTTTGGGTCCTCATGTCCAGACTCCACATCCACCACCATCATCATCCTTATTCTCTTCTACACTTCCTATGCCTCTTCTATACCCCCAATTCTCCCATATTAACTTTCCCGCCAAACTTTCCCTTTTCTCTAAAACTCTCCCCACTCTTTTCCTCTGAACTTGTCAGAAGCTTTCCCTTTAAAATTGAGCCTCTGGGGGTCCAGAGGCTAAACTTTTAATTCCCTGGACTAAAGGTGAACAGTGAGCCATTGTTAAAGATTTTTTTTTCAGAGTAACTAGAGTTTCTTACAAATTTGCTGAGGAATTAAAACTTATCAACCTGGTTTCTCTGACTTATGTCAGCTAGTTCATATACCTGTCATGGAAGGCCAGGCCCAGCATTGGGTGAAAAGCACAAATTGGAAAAATACTGAAAGGTCTCTAGCATTGTAAAGGGGAGACCAGCCTGCTAATTTATCATATGATCAGGCTTGGGCAATAGGCAAGTCACTTCATCAAGCAATTCCTAGGGTTCCAAAGCCTGTTGCTTGGAACAAAATTCAAGCTTGCACAAAAAATCTGATGAACCTGCTCATGATTATTGCAATTGACTTCTGATTATTTTTAAAGAAAATTATGGGCTTCCTTCAGACCTTGATACCAGCTAAGTAGCTTTTAATTCTATGTTTATTAATGATATGAACCAGGACCTTTCCCTTCTAGTAAAAAGGACCCCATGATGGAATGGGAAACTATGTCCACTTCAGATTTAGTTGATCTGTTACACCAGCTCTCTCTCACTCTAGACGAGTCACCTCCAAGGATGACTGCCACAATTCATAATCTTCAAATCCAACAAATGAAGGCCCCTAAATGAAACCAGAACTCCTACTTTCTGCTATTATTGCAAAAAACCAAGACATTGAAAAGCGCTTATTACAAATTTAAGCATGTTAGGCACCTACAGCCTTTTAATCAGCCTTTTAAGTGTGCTTCAAATTCTCGATGATGGTGCCTTGAGGAACTATGGGGGCTTTTCCCAGTCCTCCCTCTTAATCATCTTGGAGAAGCACTTCTCCAGATTGGTAATGAATTTCTTCTAGTCCTGACTCTGGAGTGACAGTCTCCACACTCAACCCCACTACCATAAAATAGCCCCTGCCTCTGAGTACTAAAACATTTCAAAGACTGGAGAACTCTAATAAACCTCTTCGCATTTGTTTAGGCCCTTTGAGAAATACACAGCTTTTCCTCCTTAGTTCCTCTGCCTCTACCCATTTATAGGTGGATACTTGAGAATTATCATGCCAACATTTCTCTCAAAAGGGAGAAAAAAATTATAAAATTTGATAGTAGTCATCAAAGTACACAACCAGGTGAATCTCCTGTTGCTCCATCTCTGATGGTACTAGAGCTGATTCTGGAAACACTGATTATTTGTCCCTGATGAATCAACTACCACCTTCTTGATGGGCAAAATTTTCAACTAATATATGGTAAAATTCACAGTGTGCCTCCTATCAAGAGTCAAATAGTTCCCTCAAAACATTTTCCCAGAATTAATCAATGCCATCTAAGAAAAGAAGCCATTAAAGACATAAATTCCATAATAGAAGATTATAGGGCTCTAGGCGTCATGATCCCTTGTACTAGCTCCTGTAACTCTCCCATTTTATGGGTGAGAAAACCTAAGGGCCAAGAGTGAAGGTTTTCCCAGGACCTCTGAACAATAAACAACACTGCTGACATATGAGATCAAGATGGAAAAGAGGATGTGGAATTCACCTCCACCCATGAACACATCAAAAATACATCTACATGTGGAGCAATTCTTACTGAAAATTAACTGGTAGAAAGTCTCACGTTTAACCAAGGCTGTAAGAAAGATCCACATGGAATAGGGTAGGAAGGGAAGAGAAGCAATCAGGATGGCAATCCTCCCAGGATGTACCCTTGGGAGGGGCCTCAGAAGAGGAGGGGGATTACAGGGTGGATGGAGATCCTCCTTGGGGAGTGAGTGGTTTGAGCCACATATTGGGTGCTCCAGCCCTGGCATCCAACACTGGGAAGATGAGACCCCTTGGCTGGTTGGTTGGAGGGCCAGTGGGACTAACAGGAGAGCTGTGGGAAGCCTGGACTCCACCCTTGAGGAGTGCACACATGCTTGTGTGTGGAGAGGGCAGATGGAAACTGCATGGGACATTGGCCTGTTTCCTGTGGCTGCTTCAATGTGCACCCCAGCCTGAGCCAAGAACCACTTGCTTCATGACACAGCTCCACACTGGGGCAAGGGCTGCTGTGGCTGAAGGGAAAACAGCTGTGAGGGGAAAAGCTGGCTCAGACTCAAGAGGGGCATCTTAGTGGGGCAGCAGCCATTACTGGTGCATACAGAGGCAGTATGTCAGAAGCACTCCAGGACTCTGATTCAGCTGGGGCTGCCACATCCCACATCCATAGCATCCAGACCCATGCCAAGTGCCCAAACCAGCTCTTCTTGCTCCAGCACTTCTCCCCTCAGGGATGAGGGTGCTGATGCTGGGATGGGGGGAGAGCACACACTTAAAGGGAACAAAGCCAACTCAGACCCAACCCTAAGCACTTCTGCTCCAGCAACTTGGGACCCAAACCCTCCCCTATAAGGCTGTCCTGGCCACTGAGCAAAGGAGACACCCTGGCACACCTCACTCTGGCCCTAGCCTCATCACCTCCAGCTTCAGCTCCTACTAAGGTGATAACTGTGAGCATACCCTGTGGAAAGATGTAACTCATGCTCACATCAGATCCAGCTCTCTCAACAATATCACTGGGGACAAACAAACTGTATAGGGATGCTCCCACAAAAGGACACCCCTTCAAGACAATAATAAGTAACTGTTTCACTTAATTTCATAGAAACAAAGTTAAGTAAAATAAGAAGACAGGAATTTGTTTCAATGGAAATAACAAGAGAAAATCCCTGAAAAAAAACTAATAAAGCTGAAATAATTTACTAGATATTCAAAGTCTTAGTAATAAGAATGCTAACTGAATTAGGGGAAAGAATAGATGAACACAGTAAGAATTTTAACAAGGAACTAGAAAATATAAAAAACAACCCTTCATAACTGAAGAATACAATAACTGAAATGAAAAACATACTAAAAGAAATTAACATCAGACTAGGTGATACAGAAGAATGCATAAGTGATATTGAAGATAGAATAATGGAAACTCCCAATCAGATCAACAAAAAGAAAAACATTTTAAAAAAAAGGACAATGTAAGGGAACTCTGGGACAATATCAAGCACACCAATATTTGCATTATAGGGGAGAAGGAGAAGAGAGAGATAAAAGGATTGAAAGTGTGTTTGATGAAATTATGGCTGAATAATTCCTGAACCTGAAGAAGGAAACAGAAATCCAGGTACAGAACGCACAGAGTCCCAAACAAAATGATCCCAAACAGACCCACATGAAGACATATCATAATTAAAATGGCAAACTTAAAGATAGAGAATTCTAAATGCATCAAGAGAAAACAAAGTGTCATATACAAGGGAACTCCTACAAGGCTATCAGCTAAGTTTTCTGCAGAAACTTTGCAGGCCAGAAGGGAGTGGCGTGATATATTCAAAATGCTGAAAAGGAAAAACCTGCAACCCAGCAAGATTAGAATCGAGGGAGAAATAAAGAAAGCCTCAGACAACCAAAAACTAAAAAGAGTTCATTCATATTAAACTTATCCTAAAAGAAATGTTATAACATCTTTGGGTCCAAATCAATAAAATTACAAATGAAAAAGCAGAAGTTAAAACTTACAACACAGAAATACAGAGGACTATAAGAGACTACTACAAGCAACTATATGCCAAAAAAATGGACAACCTCGAAGAAATGTACAGATGCTTAGAGAGGTACAATATCCCAAGACCGAACCAGGAAGAAACAGAAAATATGAACAGACCAATTACAAGTACTGAAGTTGAATCTGTGATTTAAACACTCCCAACAAACAAAAGTCCAGGACCAGAGGGCTTCACAGGCAAATTCTATCAAACATTTAGAGAGGAGTTATCACCTATCCTTCTGAAACTATTCCAAAATAATGCAGAGAAAGGAACACTTCTGAACTCATTCTATGAGGCCACCATCACCCTGATACAAAAACCAGATACAGATAGCACACAAAAAAGAAAATTACAGGCCAATATCACTGATGAACATAGATGCAAAGATACTCAACAAAATACTAGCAAATTGAATCCAGCAACACATTAAAAGGATCATACATCATGGTCAAGTGAGATTTATCCCAGGGATGCAAGGCTTCTTCAACATACACAAATCAATCAATGTGATACACCACATTAACAAACTGAAGAATAAAAATCATATGATCATCTCAATAGATGCAGAAAAAGATTTGGATAAAATTTAACACCTATTTATGATAAAAACTTTCCAGAAAGTGAGCACAGAGGGAAACCACCTCAACATAATAAAGGCCATGTATGACAAACCCACAGCTAATTTCATTCCCAATGATGAAAAACTGAAAGCATTTCCTCTAAGATCATGAAAAAGACAAGGATGTCCACTCTCACCACTCCTATTCAACATAGTTTTGGAAGTTCTAACCATGGCAATAAGAGAAGAAAACAGAAATAAAAGGAATCCATACTGGAAAAGAAAAAACTATCACTGTTTGCAGATGACATGATACTATACATAGAAAATCCTAAAGACTCTACCAGAAAACTACTAGAGCTCATCAATGAATTAGGTAAAGTTGCAGGATACAAAATTAATACACAGATATCACTTGCATTACTATACACTAACAATGAAAGATCAGAAAGAGAAATTAAGGAACCAATCCCATTTACCATCATATCAAAAAGAATAAAATACCTAGGAATAAACCTACCTAAGGAGGCAAAAGACCTGTATTCTGAAAACTATAAGATGCTGATGAAAGAAATTGAAGATGACACAAAAAGATGGAAAGATATATTGTGTTCTAGGATTAGAAGAATCAATGTTGTCAAAATGACTGTACTACCCAAGGCAATCTACAGATTCAGTGCAATCCCTATCAAATTACCAATGGCATTTTTCACAGATGTAGAACAAAAAATTTTACAATTTGTATAGAAACACAAAAGACCCCAAATTGCCAAAGCAATCTTGAGAAATAAATACGGAGTTGAAGGAATCATGCTCCCTGACTTCAGACTATACAACAAAGCTACAGTCATCAAAACAGTTGGCACTAGCACAAAAACAAACATATAGATAAGTGCAACAGGGTAGAAAGCCCAGAAATAAACCCACACAAATATGGTCAATTAATCTACAACAAAGGAGGCAAGAACATTGGAGAAAAGACAGTCTTTTCAATAAGTGGTGCTGGGAAAACTGGATAGCTACATGTCAAAGAGTGAAACCAGAACATTCTTTAACACTACACACAAAAATAAGCCCCAAATGGATTAAAGACCTGCATGTAAAACCAGATACTATAAAACTCCAAGAGGAAAACATAGGCAGAATTCTGTTTGACATAAATCGCAGCAATATCTTTTTGGATTCATCTCCTAGGGTAATGGAAATAAAAACAAAAATAAACAAATGGGACCTAATTAAACTTAAAAGTTTTTGCACAGGAAAGGAAACAACAAACAAAATGAAAAGACAACCTACAGAATGGGAGAAAATATCTGCAAATGATGCAATGGACAAGGGATTAATATCTAAAATATATGAACAGCTCATACAGCTCAATATCCAAAAAACAAATAACCCAATCAAAAAATTGGCAGAAGATCTAAATAGACATTTCTCTAAAGAAGGCATACAGATGGTCACAAGGCATGTGAATAGATGCTCAACATCTCTAATTATTAGAGAAATGCAAATCAAAACTACAATGAGGTATCAGCTCATACCAGTCAGAATGGACACCTAGAGGAAAGATGGGAATAAAGACACAGACCTACTAGAGAATGGACTTCAGGATATGGGGAGGGGGAAGGGTAATCTGGGACAAAGTGAGAGAGTGGCATGGACATATATACACTACCAAATGTAAAACAGATAGCTAGTGGGAAGCAGCTGAATAGCACAGGGGGATCAGCTTGGTGTTTTGTGACCACCTAGAGGGGTGGGATAGGGATGGTGGAAGGGAGGGAGATGCAAGAGGGAAGAGATATGGGGATATATGTATATGTATAACTGATTCACTTTGCTATAAAGCAGAAACTAACACACCACTGTAAAGCAATTATACTCCAATAAAGATGTTAAAAAATAAAAAAAGAATGGACATCATCAGTCTATGAATAATAAATGCTGAAAAGGGTGGGGTGAAAAAGGAACCATCCTTCACTGTTGCTGGGCATGTAAATTGGTACGGCCACTTTGGAGAATTGGAGATTCCTTAAAAAATTAAAATCTCATATGATATCACTTATATGTGGAATCTAAAAGAAAATGATAGAAATGAACTTATATACAAAACAGAAATAGATCCACAGACATAGGAAACAAACTTATGGTCCCCAAAGGGGAAATGGGGGAGGGATAAATTAGGAGTTTGGGATTAACATACACATACTGTAGATAACCAACAAAGACCTACTTTATAGCATAGAGAACTATATCAATATTTTGTAATAACCTATAAGGGAAAAAGAATCTGAAAAATAATATATATATATACATCTTAATCAATTTGCTGTACACCTGAAACTAACACAACATTGTGAATCAACTATACTTCAATAAAACATTTAATTAAAAAATCTGGTACTCAAGATTCCAGGCAATTAAAAAAAAAAGAAAAGGGTATAACAAGAAGTAAGCATCTATAAGAAAGGAAAAATCCCAAATATATCATATAGGCTGAGGATCAACTACTTAAAATGCTAGTATGACAATTAAAAGATAAAAAGTTATAAAATCAACTCTAACTACAATGATCAGTAAAGGGATAAAATCATCAAGATACAAAATAATCACATTAAAGACATAAAATGTGGGGGAGGGGAGTAAAAAAATGTAGATCTTTTAGAATCAGTCTGAACTCAAATGAGTACCAGTTTAAAGTCAAGTATATATAGTTATAGGTGAACATATATGAATGCCATGGTAACCTCAAATCAAACACCAACAACATATACAGAAAAACTAGAGAGGAAGGAACATAAACAAACCACCACAGAAAATCATCAAGCCACAAGGAAAAAAAGAAGAGAGAAGTACAAAAATAACCAGAAAACTAGTAACAAAATGACAGTAAGTACATAACTATCAATAATCACATTAAATGGCAATGGAATAAATTCTCCAATCAACAGGCATAGTGTGGCTGATTGAATAAAATAACAGAAACCATCAATATGCTGCTCTGAGGAGACACTTCAGAGCTAAAGACACATACATATTGAAAGTGAGGGGACAGAAAAATGTATTTCATGCAAACAGAAACAACAAGAAAGTGGGGGGGTAGCAATACTCCTATCAGACAAAATAGACTTTAAAACAAAATCTGTAACAAAAGACAAAGAAGGGCATTATATAAAGACAAAGGGATGAATACAAGAAGAGGATACTATATTCATTAACATATATTCACCTAACACAAGAGCACCTACATATACAAGGCAAATATTAAAAGACATAGAGGGAGAAATTGTAGTAGTAGAACAATAACAGTAGAGGACTTCAACATCCCACTTACACCAATGAACAGGTTATCCAGACAGAATAACAGTAAGGAAACTGTGGCCTTAGATAACACATTAGAGAAGTTGAAATTAATAGATATCTACAGGACATTCCATCAGCAGAATACACATTCTATTCGAGTGCACATGGAATGTTCTGTAGGACGGATTACATGCTAGGCCACAAAACAAGTTTCAATAAATTTAAGAGGGCAGAACTTACATCAAGGATTTTTTTTTTCTGAACCACAATGGTATGAAACTAGAAATAAATTACAGGATGAAAATTGGGAAAAATGAAAACATCTTGAGAATAAACAACATGCTACTAAAAAACAAGAGTCTGAAGAAATCAAAGAGGAAATTAGAATACAAATAAAAGCACAACTTTCCAAAATCTGTGGGATTCAGCAAAAGCAGTTGCAAAAGGGAAGTTTATAGGAATGCAGATTTACCTCAAGAAACAAGAAAAATCTCAAATAAACAATTTAATTACTATCTAAAGGAATTAGATAAAGAACAAACAAAGCCCAAAGTCATCAGAAGGAAGAAAATAATACAGATCAGAGAGGAAATAAATAAAATACAGATAAAAAATTTTAAAAACCAGTGAACCCAAGAGCTGTGTTTTTGAAAAGATTAACTATATTGATAAATCTTTAGCTAGGCATATCAAGAGAAATGAGAGAGAACAATAAACAAAACATGAAATGAAAGAGCACAAATAACTGATAACACAGAATACAAAACCATTTTAGGAAAATACTACATTCCTATGCCAACGAATTGGAAAACCTAGAAGAAATTGGCATATTTCTAGAAACATACAACCTTCAAAGCCTGAATCATGTAGAAATAGGCAATGTGAACAGACCAAACACTAGTGAAATTAAGTCTGTAATAATAATTTAAAAAAAATCTTCCAGTAAACAAAACTCCAGGACCAGAGAGCTTCACAGGGGAATTCTACCAATCATTTAAAGAAGAGCTAATAACTATCATCCTAAAACCACTCCGAAAAATTGAAAAAGAGGGTACAATCCCAAATTCATTGTACAAGGCCACCATTACCCTGATACCAAAACCAAAGACACTACAAAAAAATAAAATTACAGGCAGGAATCTCTGATGAATAGGGATGCAGAAATCCTCAACAAAACATTACCAAACCAAATTCAACGATATAGAAAAAGAATCATACACTGTGATCAAGTGCGATTTATTCCAGAATGCAAGGATGTTTCAATATCCACTAATCAATCAATGTGATACACCACATTAACAAAAGGATAACAACTATTCATGGGAAAAATAACCTCTCATCAAAGTTGGTATAGAGCCTATCTCAACATAATAAAGGTCAATTATGACAAAACCACAGTTAAAATAATACTCAGTGGTGAAAAGCTGAAAGCCTTTCATCTAAAATCAGGGACAGAACAAGTATGCCCACACTCACCAATTCTGTTTCATATAATATTGAAAGTTTTAGCCATGGTATTCAGAGGAAAAAGAAAAAAAAGACATCCAAATGTCAAAGGAGGAAATAAAAGTGTCACTCATTTCAGATGTCATGATACTATATATACAAAACCCTAAAGTCTCTACCAAAACACTATTATAAATAATAAATTAAGTAAAATTGTAGGATACAATATTAATATACAGAAATATGTTGCGTTTTGATAGACTCATAATGAACTATCAGAGAGAGAAAGTCAGAAAACAATCTTGTTTAAAATCACACTAACAGGGACAGGAGAGAAGACGGCGGAAGAGTAAGATGCAGAGATCACCTTCCTCCCCACAGATGCATCAGAAATACATCTACACGTGGAACTGCTCATATAGAACACCCACTGAACACTGGCAGAAGACCTCAGACCTTCCAAAAGGCAAGAAACTCCCCACGGTTTTTCTTTTGCCCTACATGGGTAGGGAAAAAGAAAAAAGAATAAACAGAGACAAAAGATTAAGGACGGGACCTGCACCAGTGGGAGGGAGCTGTGAAGGAGGAAAGGTTTCCACACACTAGAAGTCATTTCACGGGCAGAGACTGCGGGTGGTGGGGGGGAGAAGCTTTGGGGTCATGGAGGAGAGCACAGCAACAGGGTTGTAGAGGGCAAAGCAGAGAGATTCCCACACAGAGGATCAGTGCTGACCGGCACTCACCAGGCCGAGAGGATTGTCTGCTCACCCACCAGGGCAGGCAGGGGCTGGGAGCTGAGGCTTGGGCTTCAGTCGGATCTCAGGGAGAGGACTGGGATTGGCTGCATGAACACAGCCTGAAGGCTAGCCGGGAGGGAGTCTGGGAGAAGTCTGGAGCTGCCAAGAGGCAAGAGACTTTTTCTTCCCACTTTGCTTCCCGGTGCGCGAGGAGAGGGGATTATGCGTGCGCTTATAGGAGCTCCAGAAATGGGTGCAAGCTGTGGCTATCAGAGGACACCAGAGACGGGCATGAGACACTAAGGCTGCTTCTGCCACCACCAAGAAGCCTGTATGTGAGCACAGGTCACTCACTCTCCACACCTGCCCTCCCGGAAGCCTGTGCAGCCTGCCACTGCCAGGGTCCTGGGATCCAAGGACAACTTCCCAGGGAGAATGCACAGCACGCCTCAGGCTGGTGCAACGTCACGCTGGCCTCTACCGCCACAGGCTCACCTTGCATCCGTACCCCTCCCTACCCCTGGGCTGAGTGAGCCAGAGCCCCTGAATCAGCTGCTCCTTTAACCCCATCCTGTCTGAGAGAAGAGCAGACGTCCTCAGGCAACCTACACACAGAGGCGGGGCCAAATCCAAAGCTGAATCCTGGGACCTGTGCAAACAAAGAAGAGAAAGGGAAATCTCTCCCAGCAGCCTCAGAAGCAGTGGATTAAAGCTCCACAATCAACTTGATGTACCCTGCATCTGCGGAATACCTGAATAGACAATGAATCATCCCAAATTGAGGAGGTGGACTTTGGGAGCAAGATATATTATTTTTTCCCCTTTTTCTCTTTTTGTGAGTGTGTATGTGTATGCTTCTGTGTGAGATTTTGTCTGTATAGCTCTGCTTTCACAATTTGTCCTAGGGTTCTGACTGTACTGTTTTTTTTTTTTTTTACTTTAAAAATTTTTTCTTCTTATTATTTTTTATTTTAATAACTTTATTTTATCCTACTTTATTTTATCTTATTTCTTTCTTTTTCTTCCTTTTCTTCTTCCTTCCTTTCTTCCTTCCTTTCTTCATTTCTTCCTTCCATTCTTCCTTCCTTTCTTCCTGTCATCCTTCCTTCCTGTCTTCCTGTCTTCCTTCCTTCCTTTACTTTCCATTTTTTCTCCATTTTATTCTGAGCCATGTGGATTAAAGGCTCTTGGTGCTCCAGCCAGGCATCAGGGCTGTGTCTCTGAGGTGGGAGAACCAACTTCAGGACACTGGTCCACAAGAGACCTCCCAGCTCCACGTAATATCAAACGGCAAAAATCTCCCAGAGATCTCCATCTCAGCACCAACACCCAGCTTCACTCAATGACCAGCAAGCTACAGTGCTGGATACCCTATGCCCAACAACTACCTAGACAGGACCACAGCCCCATCCATTAGCAGAGAGGCTGCCTAAAATCATAATAAGGCTACCAACATCCCCAAACACACCATCAGATGGGGACCTGCCCACCAGTAAAACAAGATCCAGCCCCACCCACCAGAACACAGGCACTAGTCCCCTCAAGCAGGAAACCTACTCAACCCACTGCACCAAACTTAGCCACTGGGTACAGACACCAAAAACAACAGGAGCTATGAACCTGCAGCCTGAAAAAAGAAGACCCCAAACACAGTAAGATAAGCAAAATGAAAAGACAGAAAAACACATAGCAGATGAAGGAGCAAGGTAAAAACCCACAAGACCTAACAAATGAAGAGGAAATAGGCAGTCTACCTGAAAAATAATTCAGAATAATGATAGTAAAGATGATCCAAATTCTTGGAAATAGAATAGACAAAATGCAAGAAACATTTAACAAGGACCTAGAAGAACTAAAGAGGAAGCAAGCAATGATGAACAACACAATAAATGAAATTAAAAATACTCTAGATGGGATCAATAGCAGAATAACTGAGGCAGAAGGACGGTAAGTGACCTGGAAGATAAAATAGTGGAAATAACTACTGCAGAGCAGAATAAAGAAAAAAGAATGAAAAGAACTGAGGACAGTCTAAGAGACTTCTGGGACAACATTAAATGCACCAACATTCAAATTATAGGTGTCCCAGAAGAAGAAGAGAAAAAGAAAGTGACTGAGAAAATATTTGAAGAGATTATGTTGAAAACTTCCCAAATTGGGAAAGGAAATAGTTAATCAAGTCCAGGAAGCACAGAGAGTACTATACAGGATAAACCCAAGGAGAAACACGCCAAGACACATATTAATCAAACTATCAAAAATTAAATACAAAGAAAACATATTAAAAGCAGCAAGGGAAAAACAACAAATAACACACAAGGGAATCCCCATAAGGTTAACATCTGATCTTTCAGCAGAAACTCTGAAAGCCCGAAGGGGGTGGCAGGACATACTTAAAGGGATGAAGGAGAAAAACCTACAACCAAGATTACTCTACCCAGCAAGGATCTCATTCAGATTTGATGGAGAAATTAAAACCTTTACAGACAAGCAAAAGCTGAGAGAGTTCAGCACCACCAAACCAGCTTTACAACAAATGCTAAAGGAACTTCTCTAGGCAAGAAACACAAGAGTAGGAAAAGAACTACAATAACAAACCCGAAACAATTAAGTAAATGGTAATAGGAACATACATATTGATAATTACCTTAAATGTAAATGTAAGTGGATTAAATGTTCCCACCAAAAGACACAGACTCGCTGAATGGATACAAAAACAAGAGACCCACTTCTGACCTGGGACACATACAGACTGAAAGTGAGGGGATGGAAAAAGATATTCCATGCAAATGGAAATCAGAAGAAAGCTGGAGTAGCAATTCTCATATCAGACAAAATAGACTATAAAATAAAGAATATTACAAGAGACAAAGAAGGACATTACATAATGATCAAGGGATCAATCCATGAAGAAGATATAACAATTGTAAATATTTATGCACCCAACATAGGAGTACCTCAATACATAAGGCAAATACTAACAGCCATAAAAGGAGAAATTGATGGTAACACTATCATAGTAGTGGACTTTAACACCCCACTTTCACCAATGGACAGATTATCCAAAATGAAAATAAATAAGGAAACACAAATCATAAATGATACATTAAAGAAGGTGGACTTAATTGATATTTATGGGACATTCCATCCAAAAACAACAGAATACACATTTTTCTCAAGAGCTCATGGAACATTCTCCAGGATACATCATATCTTGGGTCACAAATCTAGCCTTGGTAAATTTAAGAAAATTGAAATTGTATCAAGTATCTTTTCCGACCACAATGCTATGAGACTAGATATCAATTACAGGAAAAGTACTGTAAAAAATACAAACACATGGAGGCTAAACAATACACTACTTCATAACGAAGTGATCACTGAAGAAATCAAAGAGGAAATCAAAAAAATACCTAGAAACAAATGACAATAGAGACATGACAACCCCAAACCTATGGGATACAGCAAAAGCAGTTCTAAGAGGGAAGTTTATAGCAATACAGTCCTACCTTAAGAAACAGGAAACATCTCAAATAAACAACCTAACCTTGCACCTAAAGCAATTAGAGAAGGAAGAACCAAAAAACCCCAAAATTTAGTAGAAAGAAAGAAATCATAAATATCAGATCAGAAATAAATGAAAAAGAAATGAAGGAAATGATAGCAAAGATCAATAAAACTAAAAAATGATTCTTTGAGAAGATAAACAAAATTGATAAGCTATTAGCAAGACTCATCAAGAAAAAAAGGGAGAAGACTCAAATCAATAGAATTAGAAATGAAAAAGGAGAAGTAACAACTGACACTGCAGAGATACAGAAGATTATGAGAGATTACTACAAGCAACTCTATGCCAATAAAATGGACAACCTGGAAGAAATGCATAAATTCTTAGAAATGCACAACGTCCCGAGACTGAACCAGGAAGAAATAGCAAATATGAACAGCCCATTCACAAGCACTGAAATTGAAATTGTGGTTTAAAATGTTCCAACAAACAAAAGCCCAGGACCATATGGCTTCACAGGCGAATTCTATCAACCATTTAGAGAAGAGCTAACACCTATCCTTCTCAAACTCTTCCAAAAGTTAGCAGAGGGAGGAACACTCCCAAACTCATTCTATGAGGCCACCATCACCCTGATACCAAAACCAGACAAAGACATCACAAGGAAAGAAAACTACAGGCCAATATCACTGATGAACATAGATGCAAAAATCCTCAACAAAATACTAGCAAACACAATCCAACAGCACATTAAAAGGATCATACACCATGATCAAGTGGGGTTTATTCCAGGAATGCAAGGATTCTTCAATATACGTAAATCAATCAATGTGATATACCGTATTAACAAATTGAAGGAGAAAAACCATATGGTCATCTCAATAGATGCAGAGAAAGCTTTTGACAAAATTTAACACCCATTTATGATAAAAACCCTGCAGAAAGTAGGCATAGAGGGAACTTTCTTCAACATAATAAAGGCCCTATATGACGAACCCACAGCCAACATTGTCCTCAATGGTGAAAAACTGAAACCATTTCCACTAAGATCAGGAACAAGAGAAAGTTGCCCACTCTCACCACTCTTATTCAACATAGTTTTGGGATTTCTAGCAACAGTAATCAGAGAAGAAAAAGAAATAAAAAGAATCCAAATGGGAAAAGAAGAAGTAAAGCTGTCACTGTTTGCAGATGACATGATACTGTACATAGAGAATCCTATAGATGCTACCAGAAAACTACTAGAGCTAATCAATGAATTTGGTAAAGTACTAGGATACAAAACTAATGCACAGAAATCTCTGGCATTCTTATACACTAATGATGAAAAATCTGAGAGTGAAATTAAGAAAACACTCACATTTACCATTGCAACAAAAAGAATAAAATATCTAGGAATAAACCTACCTAAGGAGACAAAAGACCTATATACAGAATATTATAAGACACTGATGAAAGAAATTAAAGATGATACAAATAGATGGAGAGATATACCATGTTCTTGACTTGGAAGAATCAACATTGTGAAAATGACTCTACTACCCAAAGCAATCTACACATTCAATGCAATCCCTATCAAACTACCAGTGGCATTTTTTTACAGAACTAGAACAAAAAATTTCACAATTTGTATGGAAATACAAAAGACCCCGAATAGCCAAAGCAATCTTAAGAATGAAAAATGGAGCTGGAGAAATCTAGCTCCCTGACTTCAAACTATACTACAAAGCTACAGTAATCAAGACAGTATGGTACTGGCACAAAAACAGAAATATAGATCAATGGAACAGGATAGAAAGCCCAGAGATAAACCCACACACATATGGTCACCTTATCTTTGTTAAAGGAGGCAAAAGTGTACAGTGGAGAAAAGACACCCTCTTCAATAAGTGGTGCTGGGAAAACTGGACAGGTACATGTAAAAGTATGAAATTAGGATACTCCCTAACACCATTCACAAAAATAAACTCAAAATGGGTTAAAGACCTAAATGTAAGGCCAGACACTATCAAACTCTTAGAGGAAAACATAGGCAGAACACTCTATGACATAAATCAGAGCAAGATCCGTTTTGACCCACCTCCTAGAGAAATGGATATAAAAACCAAAATAAACAAATGGGACCTAATGAAACTTAAAAGCTTTTGTACAGCAAAGGATACCATAAACAAGACCAAAAGACAACGCTTAGAATGGGATAATATAGTTGCAAATGAAGCAACTGACAAAGGATTAATCTCCAAAATTTATAATCAACTCATGTAGCTCAATAACAAAAAAACAAACAACCCAATCTAAAAATGGGTAGAAGACCTAAATAGACATTTCTCCAAAGAAGATATACAGATTGCCAACAAACACATGAAAGAATGCTCAACATCATTAATCATTAGATAAATGCAAATCAAAACTACAATGAGATATCATGTCACACTGGTCAGAATGGCCATCATCAAAAACTCTAGAAACAATACATGCTGGAAAGGTTGTGGAGAAAAGGGAACCCTCTTGCACTGTTGGTGGGAATGTAAATTGATACAGCCACTATGGAGAACAGTATGGAGGTTCCTTAAAAAACTACAAATAGAACTACCATACAACCCAGCAATCCCACTACTGGGCATATACCCTGAGAAAACCATAATTCAAAAAGAGTCATATACCAAAATGTTCATTGTGGCTCTATTTACTATAGTCAGGACATGGAAGCAACCTAAGCATCCATCAACAGATGAATGGATAAAGAAGATGTAGCACATATATACAATGGAATATTACTCAGCCTACAAAGAAACAACATTGAGTTATTTGTAGTGAGGTGGATGGACCCAGAGTCTGTCATACAGAGTGAAGTAAGTCAAAAGGAGAAAAACAAATACCGTATGCTAACACATATAAATGGAATCTAAGAAAAAAAAAATGTCATGAAGACCCTAGGGGTAGGACAGGAATAAAACACAGACCTACTAGAGCATGGACTTGAGGATATGGGGAGGGGGAAGGGTAAACTGTGATAAAGTGAGAGAGTGGCATGGACATATATACACTACCAAATGTAGGGTGGATAGCTAGTGGGAAGCAGCTGCATGGCACAGGGAGATTGGCTAGGTGGTTTGTGACCACCTAGAGGGGTGGGATAGGGAGTGTGGGAGGGAGCGAGACGCAAGAGGAAAGAGATATGGGAACATATGTATATGTATAACTGATTCGCTTTGTTGTAAAGTAGAAACTAACACACCATTGTAAAGCAATTATACTCCAATAAATATGTTAAAAAAGAAATCACACTAACATGAATAAAATACCTAGGAATAAACTTAACCAAGGAGGAGAAAAACCTATACTCTGAAAACTGGAAATTGAACATGATACAGAATAATGCAAAGGTATCTCATGTTCATGGTTTGGAAGAATTAATATTGTCAAAATGTTCATACTACCCCAAGCAATCTACAGATTTAATAGAATCCCTGTCAAAATACTCACAACATATTTTACAAACTTATACCATATAATCGTAAAATTTATATGGAAACACAAAGGACCCCAGAGTGCCAAAGCTATCTCGGGAAAAAAGAGCAAAGCTGGAGGTATCATGCGCCCTAACTTCAGACTATACTGCAAAGCTGCAGTGCTCAAAACAGCATGGCACTGGCACAAAAACAGACACATAGCTCAGTGATACAGAATAGACAACCTAGAAATAAACCCATGCACTTATAGGCAATTAATTGACCATAAAGGAGGCAGGAATATATGATGGAGGAAAGACAGTCACTTCAATAAGTGGTGCTAGGAAAACTGGACAACTACATTTAAAGGAATAAAATTAGAACATTTTCTCACACTATACAAAAAAAGAAACTCAAAATAGATAAAGACCTAAATATAAGACCTGAAACCATAAAACCCTGAGAACAGAACATATGCAGAACACTCTTTGACATAAATTGTAGCTATATGTATATATTTTTGATCTGTCTCCTAAGGGAAAAGAAACAAAAGCAAAAACAAACAAATGAGTCCTAATTGAACTTAAAAGCTTTTGCACAGCAAAGGAAACAGCCACCAAATGAAAAGACAACCTACTGAATGGGATTAAATATTTGTAAATTACATGACCAATAAGGGGTTAATATGCAAAATACATAAACAGCTCATACAACTCTAGATAAAAAAAAAAAAAAAAAACCCAAAAAACCCAATTAAAAAATGGGCAGAATATATTAATAGACTTTTTTTTTCCAAAGAAGACACACAGATATCCAACAGGCACATGAAAAGATGCTCAAAATTGCTAATCATCAGAGAAATGCAAATCAAAACCACAGTGAGAGATCAGCACCTCACACCTGTCAAAACGCCTATCACCAAAAAGTCTACAAATAACAAATGTTGGAAAGGATGTGGAGAAAAGGGAAAACTAGTGCACTTTTGGTGGGAATGTAAATCTGTGCAGCCACTATGGAAACAGTATGGAGGTTCCTCAAAAAACTAAAAATAGAACTAGCATAAGATCCAGCATTCCAACTCCTGGTTGTATATCTGAAGAATGGGGAAAAAATAATTTAAAAAGGTGCATGCATCACAATGTGTATAGCAGTATTATTTACGATAGGCAAGATATGGAAGCAAACTAAGTGTCCATTAACAGATGAAATAATAAAGACATGGTATATATACACAATGGAATATTACTTAGCCATAGAGGAGAATGCAATTCTGTCATGTGCAACAATGTAGAAGAGCCTACAGTGTAGTATGCTTATTGACTTAAGTCAGAGAAAGACAAATACTATGTGTTATATCTTATACATGTAATCAAAAAAATAAAGCTGCCTGTAACAAAACAAACAGACTCATGGGTATAGAGAACAAATTAGTGGTTACTAGTGGGGAGAGCAAAGGAAGGAAGGGCAAGATAGGGGTAGGGGATTAAGAGATACAAACTACTATGTATAAAATAAATAAGCAACAAGGATATATTTATAGCTAGGGAAATATAGCCATTATTTTTATAACTTTAAATAGAATATAATCTATAAATATATTGAATCACTATGTTGTATATCTGAAACTAAAGTATCTTAAATCAACTATACTTCACTTTAAAAAAAGAGAAAGATTTAAAAAATAATATTAAATAAACAACATTGTTACCTTTCAACACCCTGTTTTTCCTAAACTTCAAAGGTTATTAACATCCATTTCCACTGGAAGCAAATTATTTACTGTAGTTGATATGCAGTGCATTTTTCAGTATTACAGTTGATGAAGCTAGCCAGTACCTTTTTGCCTTCATTTGGAGAGAAAAACAATGCACTTGGACAGTAATGTCTCAGTGTTTTTCTGAGAGTCCTTCTTATTTCTAACAAATCCTGGAGTCTGATCCATGTTCCCCAGAGGTTTTAATTTGCTGCAATGATGTGGATGATTTACTTTGCTCTCCTTCTCAAGCCTCCTCACAGAAAGTCAGCACATACTTGCTTAAGCTTTTAGCTTTAAAAGGACACAAATTTGCCAAAGAAAAATTACAGTTTGTTCAAACCCAGGTCCTATATTTAGGGCATGTAATAGTATAACAAGAGCTAAACCTAGATCCAGATAAAGTTCCTGGTATCCTAAGTTTCCCAGTACCCCAAACAAAGTGTCAACTGTGTGGTTTTCTTGGGTTAGTTGGTTATTGCCAAAATCGGATTCCATATTTCTCTTATGGCCAAACCTCTGTATGTTATACTAGACAATAACAACCCCTATCCAATTTTATGGGAAGAACTGGAAACGCAGCTTTCAAGGTCTTAAGGGAGGGTTTGATGAACCCAACTGCGCTTGGGCACTCCTCTTTTCTTTTTGTTTATGAGAAGGGAATGCCCTTGGAGTACTTACACAAAAACATGAAGACCACCATTAATCCATAGAATATTTATAGTAAGGAACTGGGCCCTGCTGGCTAAAAGCCATTACAGACACTGTCATTTTGGTTGAGGCCACTGGAAAAATTATTAATAATTTTTGTACCTCATGCAGTAGACGCTCTTCTGAATTCTCATCACATGCAACAATTCTCAGTCAGCCGCCTCACCTGTGAAGTCCTTTTGTTAACTGGACCTCACAGAACTCTTTTATGTTGCAGTAACCTTAACTCAGCTATCTTCTCCCCTTGGTCACTGACAAAGTCCCTCATGACTGCTTAATGCTGATGAACTACCTCTGGACTCCTCTTAATCATCTACTGGAAATTCCTTTGGGTAATGTTGATTTCTCATGGTTCACTGATGGTTTTTATTTAAAAAGTGACAATGGCAAATACTGTGCTGGGTTTTCTTTCCCTACTCCTTTTGATGTTGTTGAGGCAGTATCTTTAATCTATGGCTACTTTGGCCCAACAAGCTGAATTATATGCTCTTATATGGGCTTGTACTTTAGACAAGGACAAAACTCAGTATTTATGCTGATAGTAGATATGTTTTTGGAATAGCTCATGATTTGGGAATGTTGTAGAAGCAACATGGCTTCCTTACTTCCAGTGGAAATAAAATTTAAAATGACTCCTCTGTTCAGGAATTATTGAATACAATACATTTACCTGTTGCTCTAGCTACTATTAATTTTCCAGGAATTCTAAACTTGACTCTCTGGAAACAAAGGGCAATCACCTTGATGATATTTCTGCGAGGAATTCTGCCCTTAAAGGGACCAACAGAAGACAAACTGCTATCATATTCCAAAGGGTTATTTTCCCAAATGATAACTTAGAAAAAATGGCTTTAAAAGTCCAACAATTGGCCTCAGATAAAGAAAAACAAGATTGGAAATTCAACAATTGTTGGTTTGTTAAAAAGAGAAAGCTCTGCTTTGGACAAAATAACAACCCAGTCCTATCAGAGACTCTAAAATTCCCTCTCCTCACTATGTACATGCATTAAACCACTGGTCTAATGCCAAAATCATTGCATTCATGATTCAATATTGGTGGGGAAACATTAACAAAGCCTTAAAAAGTGACTACTTCACTTTTCCCACTTGTCTGAAGTACAACCCAGGGAAGCCTCTTTGCGCTGCTCATAAACATTTTAAACTTCTCAATGGACCATTAGAGGCCTGGCAAATGGGTTTCAACAACCTCCTCTGTCTTATGGATGTACATATATTTTAATCATGGTCTCTATGTTTTCACATTAGACTTAAAGCCTTCCCTTGAAGACAAGTTACGATCTCTTCTGTGGCTAAATTCCTTTTGGGAAAGATCATCCCTATCTGGGAAACTCCTTTCAAACTTCATAGTAATCAAGGAATCCATTTTACTGGTCAGGTAGTTTGACAAGTCTGCACTGTTTGATCAGTTTTACAACACTTTCACTGTGCTTACCACTGTCAATTTCTGGTTTAGTCAAATGCATTGATGGCATTATTAAGACTCAATTTGAAAAATTTAGAGTCTCTGCAAATATCTAGCCCACACGCAATTCCATTGATCCTTTTAAATCTCAGCTCCATTCCTTTTGGAACTCATAGATTCTCACCCTTTGAAATAGTCAAAGGACTCCCAATGCACTTGGCTTCTCCTTCTTTTGACCTACAACTGATAAAAGGAGAGATACTCCAATGTGCAAAGGCCTAATTGCTTCTTTTAAAAATAACCATGCTTTGGTAGAGTAATCTTTTCATGCCACATTCTCAGGAGACAACTATCTAAAGCAACACAACTTGCTACCTGAAGATTTTGTCTATCAGAAAAGACACCTACAGAAGAACTCTCTTCAACCTACCTAGAGAGACCCTATCAGGTACTGATAACCAACCACCATACTGCCAAATTCCAAGGAACAGACTCTTGGATTCACATGACGCACCTAAACAAAGCAGCAAATTCTGACTGGACATGTGACATAAAAATAAGGATTTCTCAGAATTGAAGCAGTCAACATCTGATGAGACAGATTTCCCAAGATATCTAGAGCAGGCCTGTTGGAAGTTTGGCACCAAACATTCGATGATGACATAATGATGATCTCTAATGTCTTTGATCTTGATAACATATTGACTTTAGATAAAAGGTGCCTAAGAATCCTCCCTCATACCCCTCCTTGTTACTTAAATGTGACCTCAATAAATTTCCAACCTGTGTATTATCCCTCCAGTGTGACACTATACCCAGGAAAGGTCCTTCCTGGGATTGACGGACAAAAAGACACTGAAAGTAAAAAACCTGACCCTTGATCAGTGATCCTTTCAGAGAAAGATCTAGATCAAGGGGGGAAATGTAAAAAAAAAAAAAAAAAAAAAAATATATATATATATATATATATATATATATATATATGTATGTATAAACAGAAACCTCAATTAAATAGAGTTGGGAGATCAGAAGGGGGAATTCTCAAGTCCTATTATGATAGCAGAGCCCAACAGAAGGAAGAAAGATTTCTCTTCTTTCCTGGAAAGGAAAAGCCATGGACTCTGTTTACTATAGCCCTCCCAATTTCCTTTTCCCCTCTTTGAAAGAGTTCTCCTTCCTTTGCAGTGTGGGGACCTGCATGTAGCTCATCATGGTTCCAAATCCCAAGCTGTAACTTTCAGTTAACCTCAAATAAACTCATCTTTGCTGCAGAAATATCTGACTACCTATTTATTTCAAATCAATAATACAAAAGACTTATCTACCTCAATTCCTATTACCCAATACATCATGTGGAGCTTTCAACAAAAAATTACAAGGCATGACAAAGCAGTTAAAGACACATCCTGAAGATTCAAAGCAAGAATCAGAATCAGACATGAAATGTTGATATTATCAAAAAGGGAATTTAAAATAACTATGGTAAATATGTTAAAGACTAGTGGAAGAAAGTAGGCAACATAAAAAGACAGATGAGTAATGTATGTGGAACAATGGATATTCTAAGAAAGAAACAGAAGAAAATATAGAAATAAAAACCAGTGAAAGAGAAATGATTTCCTCTTTTTTATAAGGTATTAGGTTGCTGAAATGAGTGATAGCTCACTATGAAAAATGTGGGGCATTTCAGTAAAAGGGAATTAGGATTTACAAGATTTAAGCATATGTTAGATGATTTTGGAGAAGGTGCAAATGGATTGGGTCTTTGCTTTTGATTATGTGCTTTTAGGTAGCTGGGGTAATACTATGATTGGGTATTATAGCAAATCTTATCTATAAGTTATGAAGAATGAAGTGAGGCTAAAACTGTAATTGGAAAATAAAATAAAACATAGTGGTCACTCATTTTAACTAAGAAAGGAAGAAGGTTGGTAATTTTTATGGTTTCAACAATGTCCATCGAGTTGTCTTGTACAGACATGGTTATGGCATGATCTTCCTTTTGTCTTAAGCCATCAGGGTCACAGAATGGCTTTGTCTGATATTGGTGTTTTCTTAAATTGTTTATTCAACAGAACATCAACACCAAGCTCTGGACAGCTCATAGCAACACCAAAGCCTAGTTCTTGGATGTCAGGAACTTTTGCTCTTGGTTTTGTTTTTGGATTTGTTTAATCATCCAGTTTTATTTTATTTTACATATAGTGAACTACTTTTCTCAATAATGTATAATCTGTTTCCTTTTTGTTACATTTATCATATATTAATTTTACATATAAACACGTGACTACTGAGCTCTCCATGCTATAATATTATTTAAATTGGGAGAGAAATGATCAGATCTAAGCTATTTAAAACCCTTTTAAATTCAAACCACAAAATGTGGAAAAGAAGCTAAACAAACACACACATAAACAAATAACTAGGGTTGGTACAGGGCTGAAGGGCAGAGGGGAAAGAAATCTTAACTCAGCCTGGCAAGGTTAGTCTTGAGGCAGACATTGGTCTGAAGGGGAAAGTGCAACCAGAAGCAAGCTCAGAGTCAAGTAACCCTGTGCAGGTAGCTTATGTGGCAAGTGCAGGAGACACTGGCAGGGAAGTGAGGAAGGCAGGCAGGAAAGGAAGAGCAGCCAAGATGTGTTTGTGAGCTAGCTACTACTGTGGAATTCAAAATTAGTTTGGCAAAGCAAGAGTAAAAGATAAACATACGGGAGTTGGAGGAAATAGAAAAGAATCTGGCTTTGTCCATCAACAGCTGAAAAAACAAGCAAACATTTTAAGCAGGAGAGTAACACGACTAAATTTACGACTACCATATGGAACATGTACTCAAGGAGAACAGCCTTTAAAAGACTGGAGGCACAGGAACAATTTTGAGTCTCTCTCAAACATATTGAAGATGACTTCAGAGCATTGACAAAGAAACTCAGGGGCTACTCACTTCCAGGCTCTATTCTGAAATGTATTTCTGTTGTGGTACATGTATAAACTAACTGTACATTGTCAAATTATATGGTATGTCCACAGTCTTTATTTTCACAATTTACCAACTCTATTAAGAAACATCTCTCTTGTAGATTCAGTCTTATAGGGCTGAACCCTTAGTCTCTGGGATCTGATGCTATCTCCAGGTAGACAGTGTTAGAATTGAGTTCATCTCTTGATGATGTGGAAAAACACAAACATTGGTACTGGTGTCAGAATCGGTGTCAGTATTGGGCCAGGCTTTACTTATTTTTCACAGAATTTTATGATCACTGATTGATAAGAATTCACTCCTGGAAATGACTAAAATTAAGGTATTGAACAGAAAAACTGAGCAAATATTAAAAAGCCCTGTAAAGACATGTGGTCCCAAGATGGCCTGAGATGCATAGACTTGTACCAGCCCAGCCATGATAAGATTCAGGGCTATTTGAAAAAGAATTTAAATTGTAATTTGAAGATACAGTTAGGATTAGCTTATAATAGCTAAAGGAAAAAAATGAGGAGAAAACCTTCCTATTACTACTAAGAATTTTATTATTGTTATTTTATGATAGTTACACACATTTCAATATATACTTGATTATTCATAACCTGCATTTATAGTAATAAATCAGGTAAAACTCACTGGTGCATTTAAGAGTATATAATCTAGTCACCTATTTCTCTTAAAGCAAAATTACATATATATTTTACCTTCTTATGCTATAGATCAAAATTTATGAAGGAATAGTAAAGATTACATGAAGTACCACTATCAATAGTTAGTTTCCAAAATTAGACTGAAAAACTCACAGCTGATCTTTTATAAACTAGAGTTTTAAATTCCTGTTAGTACTCATCAATGAATGAACTCTGTATGATAATTAAGAAGTTATTTTTTAGAGTAATGCAGTTATGTGTGTACATGTATAAATATACACACACACATATATATAATGTTTAGTAGAAGAATAGATTCTGAATTAAGAAAACAAAATATTAGTTTTTATTATATAAACCATGAAATAAATTCTGCAGAAACAGGAATCAGATTCTACACACAGTAGTAAAAGCTGAATTCTCTCTTTTCACTGGCATAGGCATATCAATTTCACAAGGGACAAATGGGAACCATCATTATGGAAAACTGTGTTCAAGCTAAGAGGTATATGTTTTTAAAAATAAGAAAACATTTTTCATTTTACATCTATTAAAAGGTACATTGTGTTCTCAAAGTACAAAAATAAATTTAGGAATTTTCCATCCCATTTTGTAGAGGATAAGATGATTTATCCTGATTAGGTTTCTTGTTGAGGCTGAGTGGTTTTAATAAAAGAAGGAAATCAATGACTGGCCATTGGAATATAATGGATCTGTAATGCTATATTTTAATGAGGCAGCAATGGGAAGCCATTAGAATGAAATGGAGTGACCATCAACAGCACATAAAATAATTTATTAAACAAGCTAATATGCAGATAATAGGGTCACTAAAAATATGCTTTAGGGATATACAAAAAAGTGTGAGGGTATAGTTTTCTGGTGAACTTCTAAACTGAGTATTATTATCAGGCAAAAGGAAAATAAAACCATAATTTGCTAATTAGTATTATATATTTAGGACCTTTTTACCACCTTTAAATTCTGTGTTTTGTGTAATTTATGATATAGTACAATGACAATTCAGAGTAATTTTGATAAAATCTGCAAATATATGTATGCTCTTTGAAATATGATTAATATTAACAAATTTTTAATTAATATTAAGTATCAAGAGGTTATTGTTTCTTGTCAAATAATCTATTTCTGGTCTTACACTTAACTTAATGCATGTCCTAAGTAATTATTACTTAATCAATATAATTTTTATAAGATCAAAAATAATTCAGTCAACTCCAGAAACATAGTTCATTTTGAGAAACCTACATATGCTATATTCAAAATACTGAGTGAGCATCCCAGTCATGACAGAGAAACATCTACTCTTTTAACATTTCTAGATAGTCTCCATAGTCCAGAATCTAGCTTAAAGTAGTAATTCAACCTACCAAAGGCAATGACTCTTAGTAAGTTGAATTAAAATATGATTAAAACTAGAACTAGAATTGCTTTGAAATTAGTGGTTACATCTTGATAGTGATATATTAAAATCTTACCACTGTCAATCTTTAATGAATATATTTTATTTATTATGCTAAGTACACATAATCAAGTGGATTTGGAGACAAAATTTCAACCTTCTGGGTTACCAATGTTATTTTTATCTCTTTTGTTCATTCACTGTGATTTTGGTACAAGTTCTACATAAGTTAAATTTGAATATTCTTCTTCAGGCAGAATACCTGTTGTCCATTTGCCCTTTTTTCTGTCTTAACAATATCACCACCAGGAGGTTGAACATTCTGTAAGCAGATCCTTTGCCCCTTTTTGTTTGCTCATCCCTGTTTTCCTTAGACCTTAATCATAAGTATGAGATCATTAGGCAACACTTAAATTAGCTCCTGATTTTTGCTTTTCTAAATGCACACAACACCTTACCTAACATGTTGATTCCTTTCCTGGATTAGAAGGAAAAAAGATGAAGAATTAAGTAGTTAAACAATGACTGACTCTCTACTCCTAGCTTCTCCTTGGTAAATTTGCAGGCAGACCACGTGGCAAGACAAGCATCCCAGGAAAGATCGGGAGAAGTCAGCAGGCCTGCACGCAATGGAAAAATGATGAAGAATCTGACCTCCTGCCTTAATGATTAACTGAGATTGTTTCCCCTTTTTCCCTTTAAAAGTTGTCATGGCTGAGCAGAATCTTCAGAGTTGGTATCGACATAAGTCCACCATCTCCCCATATTGCTGGCTTGTCTAAATAAAGTACCTTTCTTGTCTACTGAAGCTTGCCCCCCAATTTATTGGCTGTTGAGCAGTGAGCAGTCAAACCTGTGTTTGGTTACAATTTCTCTTTCTACAACTTAAGTCTTTATTTCATACCTGACATTAATTTTTTTCCTTTGAAGTTGAGATGGATACACTTACCATATATCTCTACACATATACCCTGAGAGCTGTCAGTTAGATAACTAAATAACCTCTTTCCTTTAGTAAAGATATATTTTTCCAACTGAACTTTTACTTTACTTAAATAATGAAGAAATCACCAACTTTTCAAATTTACTTCCAAGAAAGCTTAATTAAAAACATAGCTCATATACCTTTCATATGTAATCCATTCATGGAGAGAAAATAATTTTAATTAAAAATTCCAAATAAAGGTAACAAAAATCTATATTATAAATTTTTCAAAACCTTAAGGTTTTGAAAAAATATTTTTTATGGTTAAACCCAGATTAATTCAGTTAACAAATACTCTCTTAAAAACTATTATAAATTTAATAGACTGATAGGTGATAAGTCTTCAAAGACGGTAGTATAATCTATTGAGGAAAAAAGTTCATTTTATCCATAAACACATTGAATACAATATAATAACCACTCCATCAAAGAGGTATATACCTCTTGAAACCCATTCAGAGGGACACTGACAGGAAAAAAAAAAAGCTTCAGAAAAGACAAGGATGAACAGAACATACATTTCATTTGTAAATTACCTAAATTAAGAACACCTTCAGGGAGTTCTCTGGTGGCCTAGTGGTTAGCATTCTGGGCTTTCACTGCCATGGCTTGGGTTCAATCCCTAATCTGGGAACTGAGATCCCACAAGCCGTGCAGCGCAGCCAAGAAAATAAAAAAAGAACACCTTCATTCTTATGTTCATAAATGTATTCACACAAATAAATGATGTATTTGAGTAACTACATCTGTTTGTTCTAATCCAGAGTTGAAAGGTAGAAAACATGCTTTTAGTTATATAAGTAATGAACTAAATCAAGATACAGGCCACTAAGACACTAAAAAATAAGAATTGATTCAAAAGATTAAATTAAATATAATAGATAACTATATATTAAATAGGTCACATGTAAATAACAGAGAATTTGATATCCTACATAAAAGTAAAATCCTAATGCAAATTAAGAGGAGGGTAATAAGGCAGAGAGGCAATATATCACCTTTCTAGATGCATTAGTTTCCCTGCATATGACTCAGTAAGAGGTATATGATGAAATATTAAGTGGTAAATGGATGCTGGGATTACATGGAATTTTATTATTTTATGTTATTCATCATTTTACCTTGCTTGTATGTTATTTTTTTCTCCTAAAATGAAGATATATTATATACACAATTAACAGACAATATATACTAAGAAAAAAAGTAGAATTATTATAAGTATGTTTTAGTAATAAATATTAAAGTTTTTCCAAAGAGTAATGAATTTCTTTCAGGCTACTATGTATATTTATTTGCTTATAATATGACTTTTTCAAAGACAATGACAATGGAAAATCTTGTTTGTGACATTAATAAAAACTGTGTGGTTATTTCAGTCAAAAAATATAGTCTCCACCTTAAAATTAGTTTGTCAGGTTCTAGAAATTGGGTCATTTGTAGAGATGTGGATGGACCTAGAGACTGTCATACAGAGTGAAGTCAGAAAGAGAAAAACAAATATTGTATATTAATTCATATATCTGGAAAAATGGTATAGATGAACCAGTTTGCAAGGCAGAAATAGAGACACAGATGTAGAGAACAAATATATGGACACCAAGGGGGGAAAGGGGGGTGGGGTGGTGGTGGGATGAATTGGGAGATTGTGATTGACATGTATACACTAACATGTATAAAATAGATCACTCATAAGAACCTGATGTATAATAAAATAAAATAAAATTCAAAAAAAATAATATTAGGCACAGCTTCCAACTTTAAATTCTCATTACCTCCTATGTTCCTCAGGTCTGATACAGGGGGGCGGGTTGCCTGTAGGTGGGGAAGTGATGTGATCAGCTTCTTTCTCTGTGCCTTTCATTTTCAGCTTACTCATCATGGCTTCTGGCTTGTTGAGTATGCAGCAGGTGAAAGCCTGTGAAGACCCAAAGAGATAAGGAGGAAATAAGGCAGTTGCATCAACTCACTAATATGCAATACTTAGGAAGGTTTGTAGAAGTACCAAGGCGCAAAGTGAGGTGTCTGACAATCTAATCTGCAGACCTTTCAAATAAGGAGATTCTAAAAATATGTCTTGAACTCCTCTCTTTACTGACTATAAGAAGGTAGGTTATTAGGGATCTTAGGAAGGAGTTTTTGAGAGAATTTATTTGGAGAAAGATGCATAGTCAACACCACTTCACTCCAAAAGGAGCACTGGGGTTCCTTCAATTAAATCAAGAGAAATGAGCTTCAGCGTGACCATTCAGAAACTTTGGTCTGTATCTCCTGAAATTAGTAGACAGGGCTTAACTTCTTCCTAAGAAGAATAGTGAAGGAAAGTTGCTGCTGCTGTAATGAGGAGTAGCTGAATTTGAGTCTATCACTTAACATGATGATAGGACTTTTGATTATTAAAATTACCTGCTGTAATGACGAAACCCCCTGAAGTGTTTATTTGGAGTCAAGAAATATATCATTCACTGGGTAAATTGTGAAGGGGCTGTGAAAGGAAAAATAGAGTCACTTCTCATTTTCAATCTTCAGTTCTGCTTCCGTGTTCCTGGTTATGCTTGAATAGCTTTTGCACAAGTCGTTTATTGGTTTAAGAACAAACAGAAGTGAAGGCTATTTGTGCATCCTTTTCACAATTTAAATGAGTATGAATCATCAGTCTCTGACATTTTATGGTCTAGACTAGCTCAGTAATGGTTTTTTTGGATAATAACACTAATATTATTATCTATGTCCTGTTATGTTTGGTTTAAAGGTCAATTCTCAATATCATAGGTTTCTAATTGATGTTTGCATACTTTAACAAATAATTTCCTTAAAAATATGATAATATATTAAGTAGGACTTTAACTTTTTTGTATTAATGACCTTTATCAATGTATTTTAACATAAATTGTTTTTTAACTGATCCCAAAGTTTTAACTGACCTCATCCTTGAACAGTATTTAAAAATATTATTTACTTGAAATTATGCTGGGGATTTACTAGAAAAATAAACTAACAGTATTCTGGACTGGTCATTATAAATTCCACCAGGTACTTCAGATAATAATGCCCAAGTGAATGTACGGCCACTTCATCAAGAACTGGAGGAGGAGATGCAATATATAACATGAAAGAATTCATTCTGATAAAATAATTCAACTTACATGTATCAAGGCATTGCCTTCGTTTCTTCAACTTCCTTCCTCTTGCTTCCTGTACAAGATTTTATCCCAATTCCAGGATGAGCCAATTTGTTTGGAATCAGTATCTGACAATCTTCAGGCTGTTCTGAAAATTAGAAATCTCTTTGCTACACTGTCTCAGGGAATGAAACTGCCAGCAATACTGTTACCAAGTCCAAGCTCCTACTGCTTGCTGCCCAAGATGAGGTGTTGGTGCAAGGAGTAGCGACTTTATTCTGAAAGCCAGCAGACTGAGAAGATGGCAGGATAATGCCCTAAAGAACTATCTTCCCTGAGTTAAAATTCAGGCTCCTTTTATACTAAAAGAGGAGAGGGAAAAGTCCTGGTTCTGGCCAGACTCCCAGAGGGGACGTGTTCATTTGTTCCTTCCAGCAGCCATTCACAGGTGTTACCTGTGAGCTAAACAAAGGTATTTTAGCTTAATGCTCATTACCTGGGAGGCAAGGTTCCCAGAGATGGGTCATTATGTATAATTTAAGCTTATAGGCAACATCCCCTTATCGACTAACTTGTAATAGAATACAAAGGTTCTTCCCTATTACAATACTGCTAGATAATAGCCATTCAAAATAAAGCTGTTTGTGTGACAGTCATCTATCTCACCTCCTCAGGATTTACTCAACTCCTTCTTTATATCTATAAAACACTGTTTATAAAATATTTGTGATGTGGTCTTTTTTATGACTTTGTCAGTAAACTAGGATCTCTTTCTTGCTTTGAATATGACACAGGTTCTTTTAATCCTGTCATTTTCTTTATTGCTGCCAGCTGTTTCCCCTCTTTTTTAGGTCTTTTTCTATATTCACTATGATTGTGCTGTCTGGTCCTGCCACTTAGAAGTAAATCCTAACATTTTGGGGAACAAACTTCAACAACCCTACCCACATCTTGCTCTTTTGAGGCAGCAAAACATTCATTCTTTGTTTATGGTTTCCCATTGTTTAACTTCACTTGTAAATGAAATTTAGAAATATTGGCTATTGCTTTCCCTAAAGTTTGCCTTTTGAAGAAGAAACTAGAGTTCGAGCTGTTTTCATTACTTATAGAACTAATCCCATTTATTTATAGCAGTCTTTATGTCTAAAATAGGCTACAGAAATTATTTTGTTTGTATGTTTTTCTTGTAGTTTTATACCGTGATTGTTGACTGAAATCATTGTGACTGAAGTCAGCTGAACTTTGAAATTAGTACCCATTTAACAAATTATATTTTTATAAAATGCAAGCAATGTATTTTTAGTGAAAATATTTTAAAATTATGACTTAATTTGAAGTACCAGTTCTTTTCAGTTTAATTTCTTAGAAATATTTAAATCCATATCTATCTCTAAAATATATCTATGACCTATGTGTAGGTTCACTCATCACTTTTTTTTTTACAGCATCCTAAGAACAGATCAGTCAGAGGAAAGATGACACAAGAATTTCCTCACTAATGAAATTTGATATGGCAATCTATGTCTTGAACAGATTAAACACTAAGGCATTGTTAACTATGAAAAAAATCTAACTAGTGTTACAATACCATTATTTTCATAAAATTTAATCTTCTTTTGTTCATATTTTATTACCTTAAAAACATAACACTTATTATAGAGATAAAAGTCTATTCATGAATGAGAATATAATAATAGTCCATGGCAGTTGTCCACTAATTATTAGATAAATTCTAGGTTGTGTTTGTGTATGTGTACACACACACACCTAAAAACAAACTTAGAAAATGTACTAGATGGTGTAAAGCTGGTTTAATCAGGGGCTGGAGATGAAGATGGTGAGGTGTAGGAAGGCAATGAATAACTTTTTAAATATATCTTTGTTATGCTTTAGTTCACTTCCTAGAACCTGTATATTTTACAGTATTATGTTGAAAACCAACTTTGTATTATGCACATGAACTGTTAAAAATTCATAAATAATTAAATATTTGACAATTTTGGGTATTTTAGTAAAATAATGATTTTTATTCTAATGATATGAAATGTTATATAAAAACTTAATTTTAGCCCACTAATAGCCTGCTTTTATTTATAGTTCTTGATATGAAAATTAAAAAACACAGTTAATGAGCCACAGAATTTAATGTTTTCATATTTAGAATTATAATAAATTATAATTTTCCTTATTTATTTACATCAACCAATGGATTAAAGTCTCAACATCTGCCAGTAAACATATGCTTCCCAATCACACTAGCTAATTGTTTTTGTGAAGGTTCTCAGGAACAAATAATTTCCACTGAAGGAGAAAAAGGTGCTCAAATATTCAAATCAATCCCAATGAAATGAATCATAAAAACTATCTAGTCATGCTAAATTTACCATTAAATCCTAAATCAGAGTGTATGGCTGTTATTAGTGACATCTCTCTAACATTTTTCAAGCTAATTTCCTTTATTTTATTGTAAGAATTGTTTGAATCTGCTGCATGGATTTTGATAGTTCTTCCAAAATATGATTGAAAGCCAGGAACATGACAGTTAAATCACTGTGAATAACATCTAGTAAAGAGAGTAACCTAAGTATATTAAACACAACTCACTATTGATTTTCACAGACACTTTTTTAAAAATAAAGGCATCAAAATGTGTAGACATGTTGAATACTGACCATATTGAGAAATGTTTATCCATGTTTTGCTTTTTTCCCCATCATAACTACAGTAGAAACTATGAAAAAGGGAAAGAAGAATTTGCTTAACTCAAAAATTGTGGGACCACTACTGGTACTTAAAAGAATGCCTGTGATTAGAAGATAAAACAAAAATACAAGATATTATTTCTTCATTCCTTGAATGGAGACTTTCAGCATACAGAAAAAAAGCTAAAATGTTATGCATTTTCACTATTTGACAAAATTGTTACGAGAACCTTGGGTGAAGACAGAACTTCTCTAGATCAGTAAGCAGGACAAGACCCTGTTTTTTTTCAGTCAGAGACAACAGTATAGGTTATAGCTATCTTAAATTTAAACAAGTCATATGACTTATTGATACAGGGAAACCTAAATTTGACTGTGTTTAAGACTGTGTATTGTTTGTTCATTTCCATGTGATACTTTTCTGTTATGAAAGATGGTCCTTCCACATACTACAGATTAAAGCTGTTTCTTACAGACAAATAACCAGTGTGGACTGGTCTTATCCTGTTGCACAATAGTTGGTAACTACTCAAAAACAAAAGCTTTTGAGGGGAAACAAGAACACTGGAAAAATTAAACTATAACATTTTTAGCTTAGCTGGTAAAAATGTTAAAGTTGCCATCCTCACTGCTTACTAAAAATTATAAGTGACTTCTGTTTCAAAAGGCATAAAAATCAAATTTTAAATATATAAATCAAAACACCAATTCCTTTAGCAATATACTTACCATGGAATAAATTTATTTTCTTATTACAGCATTATATTTAAATAATGAACATCTGTTTATCTACAAGTCAAATGAAGGAGAATTAAACTATGGTTACTTTAGTGCTTAAGCTTTGTCTTCAATAATAGTAGGATAAATACATAGCTAAAATGTTCATTGCTCAGGTTCAGGCAAGAATAAAATCCTTCAGCAATACAAATGAGTGCTGACTAACTGATTTTCTGTACTCCAAAATTTGTTTAGAAGTAACATGCTATATTTAGAAACCCAAATTTCCATTAATATAAAATTGGCCCTCCACAGGAACAGGTACCTCATCCTTGGATTCAACCAAATGTGAATTGAAAACCTTTGGAGAAAAAATTTCAGGTTTCAAAAAGCAAAACTTGAATTTGCTGCACACTGGCAATGTTTACATAGCATTTACATTGTATTAAGTATTATAAGTATTCTAGAGATAATTTAAAGTATATAAGACAATGTGCTTGGTTATATGCAAATACTATACCATTTTATATAAGGGACTCAAGCATCTTCAAGTGTCCTGGAACCAATCCCCCTTGGATACTGAGGGATGACTGTATACTGAAAAATGAGTGATGCATTACCATAGAAAATACATTAATTCAATGACATAATTTAATGACTGTCTTCATCTAAGGGGTAGATGGGGGGGTCTCAGGACAACTGATTTAAAATCAGCTCTGCCATCTAAAACATGAGATTTCATGCTATAGCATATTTCCTTTTGCTTGTTTTCCAATTTCTGAAATATTAGCATTTAGACCCGATGTCACATTAAGTTCTTTTTCTCTGTAATGCTCTAATATTCTCCAAACCAAAACTATGTTCTGTGGCATCTTGGAGGAATGTAGTGAACACATGCTATGGTGACCCTCCGATAAATCAAATTCTTGTGTAACTTCTCCCTTTGAGTGCATGTGGAATCACTTTTAACCAGTTTTTAACCAATTTTTAACCAACAGAAAATGGCAAAGGTGATAGGATATTACTTCTATGATTATATCACTTTGTATAAAACTCCATCTTAGGAGACTGGAGTATGAGATACTCTTGTTGGCCTTGAAGAAGCAAACAGTCATGTGAACTTTCTATGGATAGGGCCACATGCCAGGAAATGGAAGACAGTCTCTAGGACCTGAGGACAGTCTTCATACCAAAAGCCAGTGAGAAGCTGGGCCCTCAGTCACAACAAGATGCATTCTGCCAACAATCTCAATGAGCTTAGAAGAGTATTCTTCACTAACCAAGCTTCCAGATGAGAAGGTAGCCCTGTTGACATCTTAATTACAGTCTTATGAGACCCTGAGCAGAAGACCCTACTAAATCATACCCAGAATCCTGATACACAAAACAGTGAGATTACATGTGTTGTTTTAAGCCACAGAATTTGGGACAATTTGTTACCTAGCAATAGAAAATGTATACAGGAATGTACTCTCAGATCTTTTGTCTCTTTGGAAAATTGCTTATTGGAAAAAATAACAAATAACAACAACAACAAAACAGAAGAAACAAGCAAGCAAAAAATTCACCTGAGTGTGAGGGAGTCATATTTTTTGGTTTATTTCAAAGTGGGTTTTTGGCACCTTCTCTCATTTTTTGCCCAATAGTTCACTAGAGGAGCAAGTGATAAGAAGGGATGGGGAAATGTTATACCTCTCCTAGCAGGTATTAGGTAAACTTTTTAGTGTTATAAGCATAATCTTGGTATGGAATTGTCTTCCATTTGGGGGTTGGTTTTGTAAAATTAATGATAAAAATGCATTACTTTCTTTCCTTAGCCATCCATCCCCTGTTAGAGCCATAATACTTGAAGTTGTAACTCTGTTACTTTCCAATAATTCCTCACAAGTGGTTAAAAATGCTTATTGAGTAAATCCCCAGTAAGTTAGACCAATTATCTGAAGAGGTCAATCTCAATTACTAACGAGTATGTTTGATACTTTAAATTAATTCTTTATTTAACTGTTTACTTATGTGCAGTATTTCTAATGAGATCCTAAACTCAGAGCTTAGAGCTCGAGGAAACCCAAGAGTGCACCAATAAAACTACTTCATTTTATGGGTGGGGATAGGTTTTTCAGGAAAGTTGAAATGATGGCTTACAATTAGTCATATATAATGTCATAGAATTAGGACAAGATCCTGGGATGTGGAATTTACAAAATATATTTGAGCATTTATACAGTTATGTAAGATTTTGAAATTTAAATAACATTGAAAAATGTAAAATAAAATAATAATCTGTATTCTTTCCATCTAAAGTTAACAATTGTTACTGCCTTGACATTTTGCTACCATTTTTAGAGACGACTACTGTATTCCCTTGCACAAATATGAACTATCAAAAATGGAAGCATGGGGCTTCCCTGGTGGTGTAGTGGTTGAGAGTCCGCCTGCTGATGCAGGGGACGCGGGTTCGTGCCCTGGTCCAGGAAGATGCCACATGCCGCGGAGCGGCTGGGCCCGTGAGCCATGGCCGCTGAGCCTGCGTGTCTGGAGCCTGTGCCCCGCAACGGTAGAGGCCACAACAGTGAGAGGCCCGCGTACCGAAAAAAAAAAAAAAAAAAAAAAAGGAAGCAAGAAAAAATTGCAATAAAATACACATCAAGAAAATACCACCCAGAAGCAAGAACTACAATCCTGCAGCCTTTGGGGAAAAAAGGACATTCACAGAAAGATAGAGAAGATGAAAAGGCAGAGGGCTATGTACCAGATGAAGGAACAAGATAAAACCCTAGAAAAATAACTAAATGAAGTGGAGATAGGTAACCTTCCAGAAAAAGAATTCAGAATAATGATAGTGAAGATGATCCAGGACACCTCAGAAAAAGAATGTAGGCAAAGATTGAGAAGATGCAATAAATGTTTAACAAAGACCTAGAAGAATTCAAGAACAAACAAACAGAGGTGAACAACACAATAATTGAAATGAAAAATACACTAGAAGGAATCAATAGCAGAATAACTGAGGCAGAAGAATGGATAAGTGACCTGGAAGACAGAATAGTGGAATTCACTGCTGCAGAAAAGAATAAAGAAAAAAGAATGAAAAAAAAATGAAGTCAGCCTAAGAGACCTCTGGGACGACATTAAATGCAACAACATTCACATTATAGGGGTCCCAGAAGGAGAAGAGAGAGAGAAAGGACCAGAGAAAATATCTGAAGAGATTATCGTCGAAAACTTACCTAGCATGGGAAAGGAAATAGCCACCCAAGTCCAGGAAGTGCAGTGAGTCCCATACAGGATAAACCCAAGGAGAAACACGCCGAGACACATAGTAATCAAATTGGCAAAACTTAAACACAAAGAAAAATTACTGAAAGCAGCAAGGGAAAAATGACAAATAACATATAAGGGAACTCCCATAAGGTTAACAGCTGATTTCTCAGCAGAAACACTACAAACAAGAAGCGAGTGTCATGATATATTTAAAGTGATGAAAGGGAAGAAACTACAACCAAGATTATTCTACCCATCAAGGATCTCATTCAGATTTGATAGAGAAATCAAAAGCTTTACAGAGAAGCAAAAGCTAAGAGAATTCAGCACCACCAAACCAGCTCTACAACAAATGCTAAAGGAACTTCTCTAAATGGGAAACATGAGAGAAGAAAAGGACCTACAAAAACAAACCTGAAACAATTAAGAAAATGGTCATAGGAACATGCTTATCGATAATTACCTTAAACATAAATTGATTAAATGTTCCAACCAAAAGACACAGGCTTGCTGAATGGATACAAAAACAAGACCCATATATTTGCTGTCTACAAGAGACCCAGTTCAGACCTAGGGACACATTCAGACTGAAAGTGAGGGGATGGAAAAAGATATTCCATGCAAATGGAAATCAAAAGAAAGCTGGAGTAGCAATACTCATATCAGATAAAATAGACTTTAAAATAAAGAATGTTACAAGACACAAGGAAGGACAATACATAATGATCAAGGGATCAATCCAAGAAGAAGATATAACAATTATAAATATATATGCACCCAACATACTAGCACCTCAATACATAAGGCAACTGCTAACAGCTATAAAAGAGGAAATCGAGATTAACACAATAATAGTGGGGGACTTTAACACTTCACTTACACTAATGGACAGATCATCCAAAATGAAAATAAATAAGGAAACAGAAGCTTTAAATGATACAATAGACCAGATAGATTAAATTGATATTTATAGGACATTCCATCCAAAAACAGCAGATTAAACTTTCTTCTCAAGTGCACATGGAACATTCTGCAGGATAGATCACATCTTGGGTCACATATGAAGCCTCAGTAAATTTAAGAAAATTGAAATCATATCAAGCATTTTTTCTGACCACAACACTATGAGATTAGAAATGAATTACAGGGGAACAAAAATGTAAAACACACACACATGGAGGTTAAACAATACGTTACTAAACAAGTAAGAGATCACTGAAGAAATCAAAGAGGAAATAAAAAAATACCTAGAGACAAATGACAATGAAAACACGATGATCCAAAACATATGGGATGCAGCAAAAGCCTTTCTAAGAGCAAAGTTTATAGCTGTACAAGCCTACCTCAAGAAACAAGAAAAATCTCAAATAAACAATCTAACCTTACACCTAAAGGAACTAGAGAAAGAAAAACAAACAAAACCCAAAGTTAGCAGAAGGAAAGATATCATAAAGATCAAAGCAAAAATACATGAAATAGAAACAAAGAAAACAATAGCAAAGATCAATAAACCTAAAAGCTGGTTCTTTGAGAAGATAAACGAAATTGATAAACCATTAGCCAGACTCATTAAGAAAAAGGGAGAGGACTCAACTCAATAAAATTAGAAATAAAAAAGAAGTTACAACAGACACAACAGAAATAGAAATCATCCTAAGAGGCTATTACAAGCAAACCTATGCCAATAAAATGGACAATCTGGAAGGAATGGATAAATTCTTAGAAAGGTATAACGTTTGGAGACTGAACCAGGAAGAAATAGAAAATATGAACAGGCCAATCACAAGCACTGAAATTGAAACTGTGATTAAAAATCTTCCAACAAACAAAAGCCCAGGACCAGATGGCTTCACAGGTGAATTCGATCAAACATTTAGAGAAGAGCTAACACCTATCCTTCTCAAACTCTTCCAAAAGATAGCAGAGGGAGGAACACTCCCAAACTCATTCTATGAGGCCACCATCACACTGATACCAAAACCAGACAAAGACATCACAAAGAAAGAAAACTAGAGGCCAATATCACTGATGAACATAGATGCAAAAATCCTCAACAAAATATTAGCAAACAGAATCCAACAGCACATTAAAAGGATCATACACCATGATCAAGTGGGATTTATCCCAGGGATGCAAGGATTCTTCAATATATGCAAATCAATCAATGTGATACACCATATTAACAAATTGAAGAATAAAAACCATACGATCATCTCAATAGATGCTGAAAAAGCTTTCAACAAAATTCAACACCAATTTATGACAAAAACCCTCCAGAAAGTGGGCATAGAGGGAACCTATGTCAACCTAATAAAGGCCATATATGACAAATCCAGAGCAGACATCATTCTCAATGGTGAAAAACTGAAAGCATTTCCTCTAAGATCAGGAACAAGACAAGGATGTCCACTCTCACCACTATTATTCAACATAGTTTTGGATCCCTTAGCCATGGCAATCAGAGAGGAAAAAGAAATAAAAGGAATACAAATTGGAAGGGAAGAAGTAAAACTGTCACTGTTTGCCGATGACATGATACTATACATAGAGAAACCTAAAGATGCCACCAGAAAACTACTAGAGCTAATCAATGAATTTGGTAAAGTTGCATGATACAGAATTACTGCACAGAAATCTCTTGCATTCCTATACACTAATGATGAAAAATATGAAAGAGAAATTAAGGAAACACTAACATTTACCACTGCAACAAAAAGAATAAAATACCTAGGAATAAACCTACCTAGGGAGACAAAAGACCTGTATGCCAAAAACTATAAGACACTGATGAAAGAAATTAAAGATGATACCAACAAATGGAGAGATATACCATGTTCTTGGGTTGGCAGAATCAATATTGTGAAAATGACTATACCCCCCAAAGCAATCTACAGATTCAATGCAATCCCTATCAAATTACCACTGGCATTTTTTATGGAACTAGAACAAAAAATCTTAAAATTTGTATGGAGACACAAAAGACCACAAATAGCCAAAGTAGTCTTGAGGGAAAATAGTGGAGCTGGAGGAATCAGACTACCTGACTTCAGACTATACTACAAAGCTACAGTAATCAAGACAATATAGTACCAGCACAAAAACAGGAATATAGATCAATGGAACAAGATAGAAAGCCCAGAGATAAACCCATGCACCTATGGTCAACTAATCTATGAAAAAGTAGGCAAGGATATACAATGGAGAAAAGACAGCCTCTTCAATAAGTGGTGCTGGGAAAACTGGACAGCTACAATGTAAAGAATGAAATTAGAACATTCCCTAACACCATACACAAAAATAAACTCAAAATGGATTAGAGACCTAAATGTAAGACTGGACACTATAAAACTCTTAGAGGAAAACATAGGAAGAACACTCTTTGACATAAATCACAGCAAGATTTTTTTTGATCCACCTCCTAGTGTAATGGAAATAGAAACAAAAATAAACAAATGGGACCTAATGAAACTTCAAAGCTTTTGCACAGCAAAGGAAACCCTAAAGAAGATGAAAAGACAACCCTCAGAATGGGAGAAAATATTTGCAAGTGAATCAACATACAAAGGATTAATCTCTGAAATATATAAACAGCTCATGCCACTCAATATTAAAAAAACAAACAACCCAATCCAAAAATGGGCAGAAGACCTAAATAGACATTTCTCCAAAGAAGACATACAGATGGCCAAGAAGCACATGAAAAGCTGCTCAAAATCACTAATTATTAGAGAAATGCAAATCAAAACTACAACGAGGTGTCACCTTACACCAGTTAGAATGGGCTTCACCAGCAAATCTACAAACAACAAATGCTGGAGAGGGTGTGGAGAAAGGGGAACCCTCTTGCACTGTTGGTGGGAATATAAATTGATAGAGCCACTATGGAGAACAGTATGGAGGTTCCTTAAAAAACTAAAAATAGAATTACCATGTGACCCAGCAATCCCACTACTGGGCATATACCCAGAGAAAACCATAATTCAAAAAGACTCATGCACCCTAATGTTAATTCAAGTACTATTTACAACAGCCAGGTCATGGAAGCAACCTAAATGTCCATCGACAGATGAATGGATAAAGAAGATGTGGTACATATATACAATGGAATATTACTCAGCCATAAAAAGGAACGAAATTGGGTCATTTGTTGAGACGTGGATGGATCTAGAGACTGTCATACAGAGTGAAGTAAGTCAGAAAGAGAAAAACAAACATTGTATATTAACGCATATATGTGGAACCTAGAAAAATGGTACAGATGAATCAGTTTGCAGGATACAAATTGAGATACACATGTTGAGAACAAACGTATGCACACCAAAGTGGGAAAGCCGTGGGGGTGGTGTTAGTGCTGTTGTGCTGAATTGGGTGATTGGGATTGACATGTACCTACTGATGTGTATAAAATTAATGGCTAATAAGAACCTGCTGTATATAAAAAAAAATTGTTTTGGAAAAAAAAAAAGAAAATACCACTCAGTACAGTTTAAAAATTTATCCTGTTAATTGTCACAGGGCTTTGAAGTGGCAGAGGTGTGAATGAAACATAACCCTGTGAGCTCTTAAAGCACATTCCTTATTCTGTAATTCTTTAGGAAGTTCACTCTCAAATTTAAATGAGGTTAGCCCTCATTGAGGAGGTGTCCTTTGAAAGAATTGAGGAGGTAATGGACTCATCTCCTTGGAAAGAGCAGTGTAAGAAGTAAAACAATCTGTTCAAAGGATCTGAGATGGGACAACATATTCTGTATTTTAAAATCAGCAAGGAGGCCACTGTGGTTGAGTGATGTTCTTCTTGTACTCTACATTGCTCTGACAAATGAGCATCCTACTGTATCTCTGACCTCATCTTCTACAATCTTCCTTCTTGCTTATTTTACTCCTGCCCCATTTGCATTTAAGTGAAAACTATTTGATGATTTTAAGCAAATAAGTGCCCGATTCAGCTTACTATGTTGTTTTACATGCTGTTTTGTTAACAGACTGATTTTGTGCTTAGTGCAAGTGCATTGTAATTGAAAAATTAGATTTAGCTAGTGTTGTGATTTTCCTGAGGTAACAAAATAAAATGAAAGAGTGTTGAGAGTTTAGGGCATATGTAGTGGGATGATTATAATGATTGACTATAGAGTTTAAGTACAGTGGGAAGAAATTACATTAATGGTGACATAATTGAAATAGCTGATGTAAATGAAAAGGTGGCAGAACTAAAAGACTGACATCACCATTGGGAAAGGAGTTTAGGAGTCAACAAAGTAAAAATGAACAAAGAAAATAGAAGGTGTTGAAGACAGTGAGATGTGTGTCACAGATTGCACTTATTAGTAATGCTATATTTAGGGTTATGAACAAAGAAATGAATGGTGCTGCTTCTCTGGGATAAAATCAACCAGTACTTGAAAGGGGTACAAGGAACTGGTTTTGTCAGGAGAGAGATTTTCATAAAAGCAGGAACATTCAGGAAGGATGCATTCAGATAAGGTACTATATAGGTAAAGCGTTTGATGATTTGTCAATTCCAGAAATGACAGTAAGAATATTTTTTAAAAGTAAAGCGACATGAGAGATAGGAACAAAATAAGGTACATAGAGAAACTTGAAATTAGACTTCAAGACATGAAGACATGTCTTTGGAGTCTTGGAGACTTCATGTTGTGAACAGATTTTATCTGTATAAAGAACATAATGTGATTCATATTAGACAACCTAAGGAAGACAGTGCTAATGATATTTCGAGCATTAGGAAATAAGAGAACTGGGTATCTGGAGTTTCTCATGATCCCTGGCAATTGAAGCTAAGACACTGACTTTGGGGAAGGTGAGTGTTGCTCTGGGTACATGAGTCCCTTTTGCCTAACGTGTCATCAATATTGAGTAGAAGTACTAGGTAGCTATACTGTTTGATCCAGGACAGGGGATTTGATTTTGACCCTTGTTGGACAATTGGCAAAATTACTTGAGAGTTGCTCAAGAGTCTACATTGACCACTACGGACAGAGTTGACAGTATCCAGGGAAACTTCATATGGCTTGGGAACACAGGACCCAACTGATTCCTACAGAACATTATTCAAGACATCATGCAAAGCAGTATACAGATAAAATGGTTTTATATACTATGTAAAGACAAAATTGCAGATGTAAACATGAACTCTGATAGAAATCACATCAGTGGGGCTAATTAATAAGGTTTTAATATTTTAATTCATTCTAGCATATTCTCTTTGAACTAACTAACTAACTCTCTTTCGGTATAGGAAATAGCTATACACTTAGGCCTTAAACTATTTCCTATACTAAAAATCTTCATTTTTACATACTGCTATAGAACAATGTTTATAAAATTTAAAGGCTTAAGCACAAATGAGGATTCCACTTGGCAACAGCTTTGTCATGTTGGGCAAATCACATAACTTTTATTGATCTTGATTCCTTTATCTGTTAGTTAAAGATGGCAGTGCCTTTTAGAAAGCTTTTCTTGATTCACAGTCTGTTTTTGCTGTTTTTCTGTACTGTCCTCTAGCACCCAGAGCATACTTCTATTATGACTAAGGTAACCATACAAGTTATCTTCTAAACTATGACACTTCTGAGAGTCAAAGCAGATGCTAGTTATAAATGTTGATGATGCAGTTCTTTAAATTAATTAATCTTAATTATAGATATTATCTAGTTCTCAACATTACCTACTTTCAAAAAATGATAATACTTCATTGAAAAAGATGAGCATCACTATGGGTAAGCCCTCTCTTGAGTACTCAGGATTCTACACTCTAAATTCAGGAAGTCAAAAGTTTTGTACTGAAAGACTGGTAGACCATGGGATACAGAAGAGAGTTACAAGGGCTATAATGGAGTAAATTAATACAAGGTACATTTTAACATGAATAATTTATTATTAATTTAATTGTTTGAACAAATTTCCATAAAAATATGGAGAAGTAGTGAGATACTATGGGGAAAATGGCTTTGATATCAGGAAATCATGTTTTGATGTTACCTGTATGATCTTAGGAAATTTTCCCATTCTCATTCTAGATTTTCTTACTGTAAAATTTGAATTTAAAAGCCCAATTCACTAGGCTACTAAAAGGATTGTGAAAGTTCCTAGCACAACGTCTCACACAAATTAGGCTCTCAATTAATGTTATAATTCTTCCCTTCCTTTTTGTATTAATATCATTTAAAACTTAAGAAAATATATAAAAGTTACTTTTTGTTTTCTGGCCAAACAGAAAATAATAAATCTTTCCTGTGTTTTGACAACTCTAAATTAGGAGATAAATGCATGCAGTTAGCTATAAATGAAGCTCTATAGAAAGGAGCAATGGTTGCAGTTAACAAGGGATGATAATCAACCTTAGTTTTATCTCTTAAGAAGATGGTCATTCTTTAATATGTACCTTTAAAAAAAGGTAAAGGTAAGCCCTTAAACCTTATCTATGTCAATAAATTGTAGGGACTTTGTTAGGCACTTTAGAGACTATTCTCTGTCATTCTCATTACTTAACCAGTTTAATATAAATGACTTCCACATTAATTGGGGTCTAAGATTTCAAGATTAGAAACTTTGTGTTATATATTTTAAAATGGACTATAGACTAATGACAGAATGAAAAAGTATTATGTATAATAAATAGATTTGAAAGAAGTCTAAAGAATGTTAAATAAACATAATCATGAATAAAGTAAACATAACTATAATATCTCTGAGGGAGGGAAAAGAGGAAGCAAAAGGCTTTTGGTAGACAAAATATCAGTGATATGCCATAGACATGGTGAAGATATGGTTTACACTTTCCAGGATAAATTTTATTTCATGCAAAGTAACATTTAAAAATGTATAAAATATATTCATTCCAATTTCTGCATTTATAAAACTTTAGTGTAAATAGATTTTGTCAGCACATTAATATGACTTTTTGGATAACACAGTACCATCTTTTTAAAATGTGCTTCTCCCTATTCTACTGGTTTTCTTGTTATCACAAGTTAAACTTTCTTTACTGGCATACATAGTTTATACTTAGCTAATTGTTTTTCTTATAATGCTGAAAAAGATAACCTGAAAAGACGTTAATTAATGACCTGTTTGATAATTCATGATTTAGAAAGCTTATGTACTGGGTCCTATGGAGAGTTCAAATACTTCACTCTCTCTTGAAGAAACTATTTTAATCAAGGAGGTATAAATTAAACAGTCAGTTTGCAATAACCAGTAATTCAAGTGTCATACCCATGTGGATGCATTCTATATAGTCTATCAACTCTGAATATGTTTGGAAAAAATGTATATGTCTATACACAAATATGTGTATGTCTATGTATTTACAAGATGCCTTAGATTCTACTCAAATTATGTACATTTATGTATATATTTTTCTTTTAAATATGGAATAAATTAAACATAACTTTTGTAGATAAGGAAATCAAAACTTAAAGCTGTATTGACTTTTAACAGAATTTTGATTTTTCAGTGATTATATTCTATGGTGAGAGTATACAATGGATTCAATATTTGCCAAATAAAACTTTTTAGTCCACATGAGAGATACACAAACACGTATAAGAATAGTAGAAAATTAGAAATCACTTCAGATCAAGCTGTGTCTTACTGTAAATTTAGTATCTGTAGTATATAATGGTTAATGGCATAGATTTTAGAATTAAATTGATCAGAGAGACAATCCTGTCTACAATTTGCATAATGTTGAACAACTTCTCTAACCTTCCCAATTGGAATTAACTGATATTGAGAATCTTTGTATTTGTTGTTCTTAGAACTCTTTATTAAGCTCTCAAATATATTTACTTTATACCAAATTTCATACTGTGAATACTTACTTCACTACCACAGTACTAATCACAAAGTTCATGTGATTATATATACTATAATCATGTAGCACACTGTAAGAGTGTGTGTGTGAAGAATGAAAGAAAGGGAGGAAGGAAGGAAGGAAGGAAGGAAGAAAGAAAGGAAGAAAGAAAGAAAGAAAGAAAGAAAGAAAGAAAGAAAGAAAGAAAGAAAGAAAGAAAGAAAGAAAGAAAGAAAGAAAGAAAGAAAGAAAGAAAGAGAAAGGGAGAGAGGAAGGAAGGAAGGAAGGAAAGAAGGAGGGAAGACAAAATCATATAATCTTAAGAGGTAAGAGCAGGAAGGGAACTGAATTCATTTGAGTCTTGATTCAGGGATTTAAAAGATGATATAGATAAAATAAGGTTAAAGTCCATGAATCCCATTATATTGTATAGAACTCCTTAATATAAAAATTTAAAATAAGTAATATTTATATCACAGAATATTATAGATATTTTCTTAAGAGATCCCACCTTTTTCATACTTTTTTTGAGATTTAATAAATGTGAAGGATTCACTAGTTAGTAAATTAGGAATAATCCATAGATATGGAAGTCACTATAAACTTTATATTCAAGGGAAAGTATTTAACTACCTATTTGAAATCTCTGTGTTAGATTTAATATGTCTAGGTTTTCTGATCCAAATATACCCTTTACTCTATCCTCAGGTTTTTCCCACCTCAGTGAATGAACTGAGTGATATTACCATCCGTCCAGATGGTCCATGGTGCAAATCTAGGAATCATCTTTTCTTTCTCCCTTTCCCCTATTCTTCTTTGCTAATCCATAAACAAATCCTGTTTATTGTATCTTCACTGCTGCCATATTGGTCTAGGTCACTATCATCTTCTGTTGGACAAGTGAAACAAGCGTTCTAATTTTCTCCTTTCTTCTCTCTTTTGCCTTCCTTCAGTCCATTCTGTATTTACTGGCAACGAAACCTTCAAACATAAACAAGATTGTCATTTGCTCACTTGAAATCCTTCATTAGCATCCCACTGCACTTAAAGTAAAACCCAGAAATCTTTCTATAGCATACAAGTCCCAGAATAATATGTTCTTCCTAGTCCTTCAGTTTTATGTCTTCTATCTTTTTAAGCATATTAAACCACAGGCACACTGATCCTCTTTCAGTTCCTTAAACATGTCAAATTCTAAACTCTCTCTCGCTTCATGGCTTCTTTATGTGATGTTCCTTTTGCCCGGAATGCTCTTTCTGCCATTCTTTGCATCATTAGCTTCCCTCCATTTCAAGCATGATATCTATGAAGCCTATCTAACCATAATATGGCAATTCTTTTATTCCAACAGTTCTCTCTCCTCTCTCTCTCTTTCTCTCTGTTTCATTTCATAGCCCATCACAACCTGAATTTATTCATTTTCATTTTTTCTTGCCTTTAATATGTCTGTCCCATTTAAAGATTCACAAAGCACAGAAGGAGGCATCTCACTTGTTTATCACTATTTTCTCTGTACTTAATATGGTGCCTGGCATATGATAGATTCTAAATAAATACCTATTAAATCTATGCAAGAATTATTTTTCAATCAGATTAGGCATCCGTCTAATTTTGCTGTGAAAATATCCTTTAAAACAAAATAGAAAATATTCAGCTCCTATAAAAATATATTACCATTCTAGAAATTTTGCAGAAATTAACTTAATCCTCTAAATTAAAATGTTTCATAATCTATATAGAGGTTCAAAGCACAAAGTTGATTGATGGAAGAGTCACAAGAATTAGTAAGAGAATGGATAGGATTTAGGCCCAAGTTCTGAAACTACAAACCATGTAGTCATTCCATTATAATGCAGCTGCCTTTTATACACCAAGTCTATACGGGCTCACCTCAGAGATATTGTGGGTTCAGTTCCAGACCACTTTAATAAAGCGAATATCATAATAAAGTGAGTCACAAATTTTTTTGGTTTCTAAGTGCACCTAAGAGTTATATTTACACTATAATGTAGCCATTATGAGCTCATAATGCTTCTAAAAATGTAGATACTTTAATTAAAAAATACTTCATTGTTAAAAAAGGCTAGCTATCACCTGAGCCTTCAGCAAGTTGAAATCTTTTTGCTGGTGGAGCATTTGTGAGACTGCGAAAATTACTAAAATGTGACAGAGAGACATGAAGTGAACAACTACTATTGGAAGAATGATGCCTTAGACTTGCTTAACATAGAATTGTCACAAGCCTTTAATTTGTAAAAAAAATGCAGTATCTGCGAATCACAACAAAGTGAAGCACAATAAAATGAGGGTATGCCTGTAATTTAAAATGAGGGTATGCCTATAATTTAAATAAGTAACAGTAATGAGTCGTATATAAAAATACTACATATTTATCATGTATATTAATTTGAAAATTAGATAGTTGAAAAATTATTACCGTTTTAGAAGATATAATAGTCCTAAAGGATTCAGGACCCAAGTATGACAAATGACAACAATGTAATTAAAATAAGTATCAAATAAATGTACTCACTTAATATATCTTCTGTGAAAATGTTGGTCCCAACGCTGTACTACTAGAGATGGAAGAAAAAAGACCCATGGGTTTATAAAAGAAGTAATTCATCAAATAAACTAAAACTAAAGGATACGGATTTAATTACTAGCATGCCTATGTTCATTTTTTTCCTATAATATGTAAAGGATTCATCAAGATAAGCTACATTTATAAATCCTAGAGAAAAAATTTCCTCTAAATGAAAGTGCAATAATTGTCTGCTTAAGCTAATTTTGGAATATTAAAATCCCAATACTCATACCATTAAAGAAAATCATTTGTACACATCTGCCAAAAGCACATTAGCAATTGAAGAAGTGCCATGTGTAAAAGTAAAAGCTGATAAAGCAACAACAAAGTATTTGATGCAAGCACTTTTAAAAAGCTGTATAATCATTGTCATTCTGAGAAATCTCAAATGGCCTAATAAAGTTCTCAAATGTTTTCTTTTTTTAATGTCTGAACTTTTAATAATTATAAATATAGGAAGATTACTTATTCATCAAGATAAAAGAAAGAATTTTTATAACGTGTAAGATTTCTACTGCTATATTTTAGCTATTTTAAATAAAAATCTTAATTTCTCTAAGAAAGTACAAGTCCTCAAAGTTTATTATTTTGATATTTATCTGGATTACAAATTATGAAATTTCTATCAGCTTTGTTTCTCCTTGAAACAGTCACAAAACCTTTTCTCTTTCTTTGATAATTTTCTGCATTAATATAAATATTATGTCAGATTATAAAGTCATTTTACATTAAGCTATTTTAAGGTGGCATATAATTTACATTATGCTCAGAGTTTCTTACTGATAGAAATTAAAGAAAACGTGGTGCTTCATTGACATTATGTGCATCCGCTGTTTCTATATCATTTCTTGATATAAGAAGGAAAATGTCAAAACTGGAAAACATGATAAAGTTCCTTACACTTTCATTTTATTTTCAGCACGGACATTAATGAGACACGTACGGGTCAATCATTCTAATGTGGAAAAATTCTTACTAATATAAACAGAAAAAAAAATCAACCAATGTCTACATCAAAACTGCATCAATGGTAAAAGTGCATCATGAATACATGACTTGTTTTTCAAATGTTAGAACTTAAAAAATAATCCTGATTTTGTCACCAACATCAAAGCCTTGAACAGAAGTGTAAAACTGCTTTTTATATTTCAAAGTAGAAGAAAACATTAATTGACCGAACTTGGAGAAAAGAAATTTTGAATATCATGGATTTGTTTTGTATCTTAGAAAAGTGAGAGGCATTGGCTTCAGTGATTCTACCACTGACATTGTTCACTTCAAAGAAGATAACATTTCTTTCAACATTTTGAAGTAGTTATTGGCAGCTACTAGATTTATCTTTAATGTACAACTAGATGAAGCCACTGATGTATGACACTGCAGATAAGACTTGGTTTTTGGCATGTTCTTGGTCCACTGAATCACTTGAGGTAGGAAATCCTACTGTTAACAGCTACTCATACAAATATTAAAAGACATCTGAGTCTTCAAAATAGTGAAATATGTCTTTGCCTGGAAAAATTTCAATAGGAAAGTAAATCTTGATATTCTCTGCAAAGGCTGAGAATCTCTATTGCTTAGAATATCTGAATTTTGCTGTTTGGATCAGAAAGAATCTTTGTACATGCCTGTGGCTCATTGTTTTCTATATAGGAATTCACTGGTTGTCAAAGACTCTTTCAAAAATACTGAAAAGATTATTGTCAGCTTCATCTTAGCTAAGACTTTTGAACCATGCTGTTTTAAGAGGTTTTGTTAAGCAATACAAGCAGAATAGGTGGTTGTAGGTTATATGGATAACTGGTGGATTTCAGGGTTTACCTCACAGTCAAATTAACTGGAAGATACTTTTATTGATACAATGGAGTACATTCTTCAATTCAAGATCTTAGACTCACCATATTAAGTGTTACCATTCTGGAAGAAGGACCTGATAATCACTGAAAAGTTTCCAGTGTTGAGGGAAACTTTTGCTGGATGTATTTGAAAAGGACAAATGCTTGTCCATTTCTCTGAAAGTAGAAATTTACAGAAGTGGAGACACTATCGAATTCTTGGCAAACTTCAAAAATATATCTGTTTGTGTAATTTTTGATATATTGTTAGTAGAGACAGAGAAAAAATTTTCAAACCTTGCCAGGGATAATCCTACTGATTTGAAAAGGTAAATAGATAATAAAATTGAGAGCTCTATTTAAGATTCTCATAGAATTTTGGTGTTTCTTGACAAGAGACCACACTAATGTACCAAAGCAAATGAATGGAGTTATAACTTCTTTGCAACTGTGTAACTGTGTGAGTCTCCATTTCTACAACTACTGGAAAAACCTTTAAGAATTTAACATTAATCATACATCAAAGATAACATGCTTTCCATGTTAAAGACTATAATTTAAACAGCTGTGGCACATTTTATTTGGTTTTGTTTGTTTGTTTGTAGTTTTTTAAGGAACCTCCAATATTGTTCTCCATAGTGGCTGTATCAATTTATATTCCCACCAACAGTGCAAGAGTGTTCCCTTTTCTCCACACCCTCTCCAGCATTTATTGTTTCTAGATTTTTTGATGATGGCCATTCTGACCGGTGTGAGATGATATCTCATTGTAGTTTTGATTTGCATTTCTCTAATGATTAATGATGTTGAGTATTCTTTCATGTGTTTGTTGGCAATTTGTGTATGTTACATTTTAATAATTTTATAGAGAATTATGTTTTTTCTTTTTAATTATTTAAAAATAATTAATTTTTACAAGAAAGTGAGTGAATGAAACATGAACTTGGTTAAAATTTTTTGGTCTTTGTGAAGAAAATCAATTTCAAATGTAATAATATAGAAATCTTGCAAATATTGATGTGTATTCAATTAGACACATTTTTTTCTGGAAATGGAGATCATAAGTTTCAACTGTTTATGAAAGCATCTTTGACAAAACCACTGTATGTCTTATAAAATAATTTTAATTATTTAGCATGAGAAGGCTGGGTAACTTATAGAAAACTTCAGAAGTAATTCTTCTGTAGAAATCATATAATCAAAATATTATGAGAAGTGATGCAATGTGTACAACAGAATATAATATAGTAGAGACTATACATTTTAGTGTCATAAAAATTATACCATACCTGATACGGTCATTATATAATAACACCTAACAGTTCTTGGTGCTTCACAGTTTACAAAGTACTCTAAAACATATTATTATCATTTTTAATCCTCACAACTCTAAAAGTTACCCCAGAATAATTAACCCCATTGTCTTAAAATTTGAGACTCAAGTAACAGATATCAAAATCATATTGCTTTGCAAAGGCTGATGGATGTCCATTGAATTTTATTCTCCCTTTCCTCTTGAGAACACAGTTAAACCTCATATCACAGGCTTCCTCATAATCTAATTTGACTGAATTCTAAGCAATGGAATATGAGTGGAAATGATGTGCTCAAATTCCATAAAACTTCTAATGCCTGATTCTCCATATTCTTATCCTTATCCAGGAGGCTTGAATTGCAATGCCCAGGGTGTCTCTCTACCTACATATTGGAAATAATAGAGTCTCCATCAACCTGGGTCATTGAATCACTGTGGAGCAGAGCCTACTATTCTAGCCTCCACCTTGTACCCAGCCCAGCCAATCTGAAACTACCTTGGACTCTTTTGTGAGCAAAAAATAAACATTTATTATATCAAGCCATCATTTGAGCTGATTATTAAGAACAATTCAGCATGCTCTAATACACCTATCAGTACCCTATAGTGGAGTAAATCTCTAACCAAAAACTAAAATATATGGCATTGAATTAGCAATTTGGCAGCTGGAATCAAGGAAGGATATTGCCAATTTGAAAAACTGACAGCTACGTTATGCTGTGGCAAAACATTTGGTAAAATTGTCACCTGTTATAACTTGGAAAACAGATGATGAGCCATTCTTGTATCTCTAGGCTAAGGAGTTGGAAAATGCTAGAATCTCCATTTGTATATAGTTACTTGTTGCTGTTAGCAAATTATTACAGAAAAATAAATGAGCTCAGAAAAAATGGCTTATTTCTAAGCAGAGAATAAGGAACACAACAGTATTAGAGAAGTCAATTGCAACTAGACCATAAATAGTAGGGAGTAGTATTAAAATGTGCTTAGAAAGACAATGGATGAAGACCTCTCAGTTAACAAAGACTCAGCCTTTTTTGAAAATAAAACAGATTAAGGGTGTTGCCACCTAACATATCTATTGTTTCAGATGGCTTGAGCATAGCCCACATTAAATTGGGTGGGTGGCAAATAAAGCAGATTTAAGAATTATGTAGTAAAATATTTGGGTTGTGGTTATTGACACAGGAAATGTCCCGAAACCAAATATCATATTTCATGATTCTAAGATGTCCTTTCTTCATATTTTTACATACCTGAAATAGAGAGTTATCATAAAATTGATGGAGTTTTACAATTACTAACATAATATGAAAGTAATCAGTGCAATGCTTTTTTAAACTCTAGGAACAGGCTGAGGTTTTTAAATTTTTTTTTGTAGCAGGAGGGAGAGGCTGTAAATAAACACTCCTGAAGTGGGAGGAGTAGACGTTCTGTACTTATATAAAAGTGTTGTGTTGAAAAACTTTACTATCAATGACTCTGAATTGAGAAGTAGTTATAAAATTTGAGCTCTGCATGTGAAGCAAATAAAGGAATACTCCCACCTATTTGTTTGCTTATATATATATATCTTTTTCTATATATATATACAGAAATGACAATGACAATGGTTCTCCAAGTGTGATTCCTGCATTAGCTGTATATATATATATATATATATACACATTCGTGCATTAGCTGTATATATATACATATATTAGCTGCATTCCTGCATTAGCTGTATATATATATATATATATATATATATATATATATATACACATTCCTGCATTAGCTGTATATATATACATATATTAGCTGCATTCCTGCATTAGCTGTATATATATATATATATACACACATTCCTGCATTAGCTGTATATATATACATATATTAGCTGCATTCCTGCATTAGCTGTATATATATATATATATATATATATATATATACATTCCTGCATTAGCTGTATATATATACATATATTAGCTGCATTCCTGCATTAGCTGTATATATATATATATATATATATATATATATATATACACATTCCTGCATTAGCTGTATATATATACATATATTAGCTGCATTCCTGCATTAGCTGTGTATATATATATATATATATATACATTATATATATACATTATATATATATATATACATTTTATATATATATAATGTATATATATACATTATATATATATAATCTGAGGCTTATTAGAAATTCAGGTCCCACCTAGACCTATTGAATCAGAAACTGTGGGTGAAATCCAGCAGTTTATGTTCTAACAAGGCATCCAGGTGATTCTGATATAGGATAAAGTTTGAGAACCTGTGACCTAGGATTAAATATCTATGACTTTTTCCCATAGTATATTCTTATCTCCTTTGTTGAAAATTAACTATAGGTGTGTGGGTTTATTTCTGGGCTCTCTATTCTGTTCTTGATCCATATGTCTATTTTTGTGCCAATACCACACTGTTTTGATTACAGTAGCTTTGTAGTATTGTCTAAAGTCTGGGAGGGTTATGCCTCCTGCTTTGTTCTTTTTCTTCAAGATTTATTTGGCAATTCTTGGTCTTTCATGGTTTCATAGAAATTTTAGGATTAAATATTTCAGCAAGTGGTGTTGGGAAAGTTGGACAGCCACATGTAAATCAATGAAGTTAGAAAACACACTCTCACTATACACAAAAATAAACTCAAAATGACTTAAAGACTTAAACATAAGACATGACACCATAGAACTCCTAGAAGAGATCATAGGCAAAACATTCTCTGATATAAATTGTACCAATGTTTTAAGTCAGTCTCCTAAGGCAATAGAAATAAAAACAAAAATAAACATATGGGACCTAATCAAGCTTAACAAGCTTTTGCACAGCAAAGGAAAACATAAACAAAATGAAAAGACAACCTACAGAATGGGAGAAAACATTTACACACCATGCAACTGACAAGGGCTTAATTTCCAAAATATACAAACAGCTCATACAACTCAAAAACAAAAAAAAACCAAACAACTCAATTGAAAAATGGGCAGAAGACCTAAATAGACATTTCTCCAAAGAAGAAATGCAAAAGGCCAATAGGCACATGAAAAGATGCTCAACATTGCTAATTATTAGAGAAATGCAAATCAAAACTACAATGAGGTACCACCTCACACTGGGCAGAATGGCCATTACTAAAAAATATCTACAAATAATAAATGCTTAAGAGGATATGGAGAAAAGGGAACCCTACTACACTGTTGGTGGGAATGTAAGTTGGTACAGCCACTATGGAAAACAGTATGGAGGTTCCTCAGAAAACTAAAAATAGAATTACCAGCAATCCCACTCCTGGGCAAAACTCTAATGCAAAAAGATACATGCACCCCTATGTTCATAACAGCACTATTCACAATAGTCAAGACATGGAAACAACCTAAATGTCCATCTAGGTTGGACAGGAATGGATAAAGAAGATGTGGTACATATATACAATGGAATACTACTCAGTCATAAAAAAGAACTAAATAATGCCATTTGCAACAACATGGATGGCACTAGAGATTATCATAATAAGTGAAATAAGTCAGAAAGAGAAGGACAAATACTGTATCATATGGTATCATTATATGTGGAATCTAAAATAAGACATAAATGAACCTATCTATGAAAGAGAAACAGATTCACAGACATAGAGAACAGACTTGTGGTTGCCAAGAGGGAGGAGGTTGGGGAAGGGATGGAGTGGGAGGTTGAGTTTAGCAGATGTAAGCTATTATATATGGAATAGATAAACCACAAGGTCCTACTATATAGTACAGAGAAGTAGAGTCAGTATCCTATGATAAATCATAACAGAAAATATAAAAAAGAATGTATATATATGTATAACTAAATCACTTTGCTGTACAGCAGAAATTAACACAACACTGTAAATGAACTATACTTCAATTTTAAAAAATCTATGTCTAAGAGCAAAAGGTCTATTTCAAAGCATGTCAAGTAAGCATTTAGAGCAATAAACTATAGTACATAACATGACGATGTAATAAAAGATATATTTGAGGAAATGTGGTAGTGCAGAAGTGTAAAAAATTTACTGAGGAGTATATTACCAAAGAAACCATGAGCCTGGCCTCAGAAAGCATTCGATTCCATGAACCAAGCAATAACCCTTGGGTCACAAATTTATAGCAGCAGAAAATAGGGCTATTAAAACTGTACAGTACAACATACATGGAGGACATATTTGCCATAACCTTGTTGCCATGGGGGATAATAGGTAAGAAAGGACTTTCCACAGGTTGGAGCCAGGAGCCAAAATGAATGGAAAGTTCACCCCTGAGAATAGACTCATTGCCGATAAAGAAGTCTTCACTGTGCTAACTCAAGAGGACCCCATCAAACAGTAACCAGACTGCTTTTCTCTTCTTTGGAATGGGAGGTTCATAATGCAGGTATCTGTTCTCTCCTACACAATTATAGTGTGTGTTTGTGCTTGGAGGAACAAGAGATATTTATTTATTCATTTATTAATGTATAAATTTCTGGATTTTAGGAAGATGCATCTACACTACAGATCGTGAACTTTGATTTTGATGCAATAACTGGATGAGGGTTTGTTTTATCATACTTTGGGAGGGACTGAGTGGGTTCTCAATATGAGGAAAAGGATGACATGGATATCTGGTGGAAAAAATTCAGCTTGTGATAGAGTGCTAGCTGGCCTTTAAATTCATTCTGCCTTTTCACCTTGACAAATAGTTTACTACCTTTTCTGCATTCTCGTGCATTTAGGTGTTGCCATGTGGCTGAGGTTTAGCCAATGGAATATGAACAAAGTGATTGTGCAACTTTCAGGCTGTGACTGGAATGACCATGCTGGGTTATCTTGGAAGCCCACACATTTAAGACTGCAGAATAGACTGAGTCCTTCAACACCTTCATGGAACAGAGCACACACATCACAAGTAGTCCTCATCTTCCTAGATTTGGAATCTACTTAGACTACTATTAGCAGAAAATATGTGACTATTGTGTAGAGCTGTAATATTTGGTGGCTGTTTGTAAAAGCTGTTTAGCTCATATATAATAATAGAGCCTAAGTGTAATAATATATAAAATAATACAATAGTATAGGTTGAACTCAGAATCTCAGAAAATAATCTATATTTTCCCATTACACAGCATTCTATTTATCATAACTTTTAAAATGTAACAATTCCAACACAAATGTTATTATTGACTTGTGCTTTTCTCCATGATGGCATTTATCCCCAGCATGTAGATGAGTGTATATTTCTTGCTTTTTTTGACCCCAAAGAAGATTAATGGCATAACTGATTTCTATTAAACTCTGAGGCTTTGGAAAACAATAAAAAGCTGTTACCTTCAGGTAAGATCAGATGGTTGAAGGACCATATTGGTGAAGCTTAAGCCCAGTCTCCATTCATATGAAGACAGAACCTTCTCCATAATCACATGCTGTGCAAAGAATTTTAGTTATTCACAATATACACATATTACTAGATAGAATGAAAAATTAACTCCTAAATTTTGTCTTATTTAAATAATTTGGAAACTTCTTCAACTAACCAGGTGCTTTAGGGAACTCCACATATATTCTCCAATCCTCTTTTTCCTAATCTGTAAAACAAGGTTGGATTAATAATCAAGTTCCTAGGCATTCCATTGGCAAATGACATCAACATTTCTCATGACATTCAATATGCTGCATCTCTTATTATATGCATTTGTGTGTAGGTTTCTCCTAAATTCAATAAGCAAAGTGCCTATGTCTGTTTCATCTTTACATCTTTACATTTTCCACAGACTCCATTCTATACCTTCTGCAATTGCTTAGTGAGTACTTGTAGAATGAATAAAGAGCTTTCTCTGCTGTCCTTTGCTACAATTCTGAATAGAAATATAAATAAATCAGCATGGATCTAACAACTACCTTAGTTTTGTAACAAATGATGGTAGTGATGAGTTGCCTTTGAGAAACATATTATCTGTCTAGAATAGGTCAAGGCAATTCAGCTAGACTTTATATAAATACTTGCATGGGGCTCTTTCAGATGTACTTTCCTTACATCTTTTTAGTATCTACTTTTCAAGAGGACAATTCCTTTGACATAAGGTAACTGAATACAAATTGTATTTGCATTTTTACACAGAACAAGTAAAATATTCAAGAAGTCAGCTTTAATACAAAATGAAACACCCTTTTAAAAAGTCCTTTTCTATCTAGCCATTGACCCAATAGAGACTTGATTATTCCTAGTCTAGAGAAATGAATGTTTTTGCAGTTAACCTGACTTTTATGGAGTAAGGTTGAGGCTATCCCTAATTACATGTTAATTCAATACATGATGCAAACAAAGAAAGAGACAGTGATAATACTAGCTAACATTAATGAAACACATTCCAGAGATCCTTAGACAATTAAGCACAATAGGACATGAGGATGGTGGAGATTTTGCACAGCAGAGCATGGTAGGGAACGCTTATTCCAACTACCATTAACGTTCCCATTGGAAGTCCTGTCAAATGTTTGGGCTATAGGGCTTGGTAGCAGCCAATGACTTGAGTTTCATTTAGCAGGACATCTATCATTTGGGGTTCTTGTATTCAGAATTCCAATCTAGAACACTATTTACTAATGAAGGCAAGGCAGATTAAATTCAGGAGTGGTGACTAAAATCCAGAAAAAGGAAAAAAACTATGAACTTAATTTAGAAAAAATGTGGAACTATATTGTTATATTTGTTAGTGAAATCACTCACACCTGCAGCTCATTTATACAGCAATATACCCATCACAGAATCTATTGCCAAATTAGAAGTTAACGATTGGATTTTTTAACTCATTTGCCCCCTTTCTGAAAAACAAATTAAAAAAATAAGTCCTATATCCCCCCCTTTTTTTTTTACTAGTGGTGATATAATTGTTTACATTGCTGCCCAATGAAACCCACCTGTATTAAGTAACTATTTCAGTTTAAATTTTGAGTATGTTTAACCTAACTTTTATAAACAGATAGTCATTTTTCTTTACCAAGCTAGTTTACAGTCACAGGATGCAATTGGAAATATAACATTACACTTTGGATTTAAGAGACTTTGGTTCAAATCCAGCACAACAACTGTCTGTAATCTTATGCAAGTTAATTACCCTATTCAGAAACTTGAAGATGCTCTATTCTGTGGCCATATTAGAGAATATATGGCTAGTGCCAAACTTAATAACTAACTTAGAGTTAGCACTTAAACTATTATTAATTTGTATTAATAGTAAAGTTTTCATTCCACAGGCCTTGAACCATCTCTCTGTATGAAATTATGTTAAATACATTTGCTTTTATTTAAATTACCTGGGTTTTGCAAGTTCTGTTCCCCAGGAAGCCAACTTTGAGACAGAGAAGAATATGCTGTAAATTTATTAGGAATTTCTTCAGATCAACAGGTATGGAAAGAAGGGAAGGAAATGGGATTGGATAGAGGCATAAATTTGGCTTCAGTGCCTCAGTTGATCCCATGCAGAGCTCAAAACTGATATAGTCCTTCATAGTTGTTCCCCATTATAGTGAGGAGGCTGAGCACAACACTGGATACCAGTTGCATCTGGGAAGGTAGTATGACCTTGAGTGAAGCAGTTCTTTCAAGCCCAAAGCTTGGCTGGCAAAACCCTCCATAACTAGGGGAATAAATCCTATGTTCCAAAAGAGAAACGTGGCTGGTGTATAACATCAGTTCATTGGGAGATAATACATCATAGTAATTAAAAAGCAAAGATCTGACGTCAAAATATTTGGGTTTAAGTGATAATTCTGATATTTATTATGTACGTGATCTTGAACAAATTGTTAACTATATGCTGAAGAATCTATATAAAGGAAATTAATATTATCTGTCTCACTGGTTACTCTAAGAATTAAATTTTTAAAAATGTTCTCCATTTAGCAACATGCTTGTCAAATAATAAGTCAGTGATATCAGTTATTATATATATAATACACATGTATATAATATTATGATGTCATTTAAGCTTAACATCTTCTGCTTTGTATAATTAGATAATTATGCCTGGGGATTTTAAAAGATATCATTGAAAATTGTGTAACTGGAAAAAATTATAGTTAACTTGCCTCAGTGTAATAGACATACTGAATTTACAGCATCTCTTAGGAACTGAGAACAGACCTCGAAGGTCATATTTAATCGTGTTTTGATTTTCTGGGATGGAAACTTCTGAAAGAAATGCAAATAATCAGAGCCAGAAGCTAATTTCTGACCCCAAACTAGTAATCAATAATTGCTGGGGCCCTGGATTGTGAATGCCATTGTGATTGATGAGGTAATCTGAGTAATACAGGGTATATATGAAGAAGTATATCAGTAAATCAGTCAGCATTCAGTCAGGAAAATAGAAACTATATTTGGTTCTTCAACAGAGAGAATTAAATAAAAGCATTGGGAAAACAGGTGGTAAAGAACTAAAAAAGCAGAAAGGGAACAAGGAGGTAACACAGAGATAATGACTGCAGGAGGTTAGCTACAACCCCAAGGGCTTAGGGAAAAAAGGGGAGCAGTTAAGGGTATTAGAATCTAGACTCTTTGAGAAGAATTGGAACTTAGACCTCAGAGGAGGGTTTGCTGACAAGGAAGTGCTGGTTCCCTAGGAGCCTGGAGAAGGGACCCACAGAGCTGTGTTCCAGAACTCTGAGAAGGATGTAGCACCCAGCCTGGTGCCTGTCCTCAAGAACTCAGAGGGACATCATGGGGTTAAGGCCTGAACACTGCTGGACTGGTTCAGATACGTCCAAGGATGCATAATGAAGCTGCTGCTCAGAGAGCAAGAACAAGCACCCAACTGGAGACTGGAACCAGCTGCCACTGCAGGGATGAAGCATGATTGTTGGAGTCACGTAGACTGGAAGACAAGCAAAGAGAAACAGCAGCAAGTTCCCTTTTCCCCGCGCTCCAATATCCCCCAGTGCAGGGAGTGGCAAACCACAGCCCATGAGCCAATTCCCACCTGCCTCATGTTTTTGTAGTTTGTGAGTTAAGATTTTTTTTTAATTAAAAAAAATTTCGTGACAGGTAAAAATTATATACAATTCACATTTCAGTGTCCATAGAGTTTCACTGTAACAATCCATGCTAATTTGTTTACTTATTTTCTATAGTTACATTCTTGCTACAGAAATGGAGTTAAATAGATGCAACAGAAGGCAAATGGCCCACAAACCTTAAACTATTTACTATCCAGCCATTTCAAGTAAAATTGTGTTGACTCCTTTTCGATTACTCCCTATTGGCAAGGGAGAAATGTTGTTTGTAGAGTTCTGGCCTCAATACTACAAGGCAGGCTGTGAATGCGTGGCTTTGGGGCTGAGCAACAGTAGCTTAGTGCCTCGCAGAGTTGGTTCTCCACACACATTGGGTTTTAAAATAAATGAGTTTCTCTAATAAGTGTTAAAGTGTGTGGCTATGTACCAATAATATAAGACTGCTTCCCTGGTTCCTTTGGTCCCTGCTGTCCCAATTTCAGCCCCTCTCCCCTTTTCTTTCCAGTTCTCTTTCTTGATATTTTTCAAAGTCTAAAAATTTTTGTAGCCCACGCCAATCTTCTTTTTTTGGTCTTTTTATCTTATTCTGGTGTTTTTCTTCCTCTCATTCAAATATTTCCAGATCTCTCATACCTCGGGAACTCTGGAGCTTCTTATCTGACACTTTCTGAACACAAACCAAAACAGATTTTTCCCAAACAGCATGTACCTGAGAAGATATTATTAATAACACCAAGGTCATATTGCTCTCCACACCACCTTACTCTAGGTGGTTTGGCAGAAATCAGCACACAGTTGTAAAATGCCTTAATAGACCTCTGATGGATATTATGGGCCTTGCATATGATGTGGGAAGACTGGGAGTTTTCTGTCTAGTTTCCTCTTTGAATGACCTGTTTATGTGAACATAGAGCATGAAGTAAACAAGTCTTCCAATAATCTCTAAAATTTTAGTTATTAACTTTTTCCCTCTACACAAACTCTTTAAGAACTAATAGATACAGAAATACATTTTTAATATATTTCTCACCTTGACTGAAATTTGAAGCATTTATTAAGGAACACTGAAATAAAAAATAAAGGCTGTAAAGGAACAGAACTGAGTTGTGGGATAGAACGTGCCTGTCCTTGGGGGAGCATGTGAGGGTCAAGCACATGGGTAATGGGGATGGGTCAACCTCTGACAGTAGGAGAAAAAGGCTTGGATTCACTTAAAATGTATATTGGCAAATATGAAAAGGTATTGTCCTGCCCTTAAGGAACTTAAAATTGAATCCAGAAAAGAGAATGTACCAAACAGAACTGAGACTTAGAAATCAACACAGAACTATTTTAAATGAGAAAAAAAAAAAAAAGTGCCCAAACTGTGAGGTTTTCAGTGCTAAGAGAACATGAAAAGGCTATAGGGGCTTAGTTGCATTAATTAACAAATAACAAATCAATGGCTTTCTTAATTAGTAGGAATTATAGCTTTTTATATATTTCTATATATATTTATCTACTACCTTTTACATTTTGGCAGGAGGTGGAATTAATGATATGTTGCATTTATTTCCCTTGAGAATCCTGAGAAGTTCAGCAAAGACTACGTTGACCGATCTCATCAAGTCATGTGCCCAATACTTTCCTCTTAATGTCTATATGCTGGAGGAGAATTCAAATGGGAATTTTACTCTTCACAAAAACAGTTCTTCCTTGAACTCTTGCTCACCAAGCCCGGGACCAGTTGATGTTTTGTGTCAATCCAGTGGAGATTATGTGAGAAAGGAGATTTAAATCAGTCCTTCAGATATTCACTTCTAATGCCATTCAAAAGACTAATATCTAAGGGTCAGAACTTTGAATAAGGAGGATACACTGAATTGGAAACTAGTTTAGAATTCAAGGGAAATCTTTTGGCTTCTGGTTTATCTTTTTCCTTTCTAAGAAATTCACTGAAGTATTGTGTTTCTTAATGACATCAATAACACCTGCCACTTCCATCCCTGATGGAGTGGTTAACATCAGGAAAGACATTTTTATTTGTAGAACTAAACTATATTATAAATTTTAATATGCAACATACTTGTGTTTTTAATAATTTGATAGTTCTTTCATAAAATGTTCATACTTCTTTGTACCGTACTAGAGACTATTGTATTGTTGTTAGTATTCCTTTTTCATTTAGTAAAATTATTTGAGAAAAGTAATTAAAAATGTGGTGAATATTAGCATGTAAAAAGCACTCTTAAAATGAACATGAGCTATCTTAAATCTATCAGTATAAAAATGTACTTTATTAACCTTTCTTTGATTAATTAACTATTGTTTAGTCAAAAATTCAGGAGAGTTTTAAGGCAATGGGAAGTCCTAAACAAGGAGGAGAAGTAGAAAACACAGTCTCTACTCTTAGGGAGTCCAAATTCTAGCCAACTAATATCATAGTTCATAAAGAAATAGAATATAGGAATGTGATTACCTGGGTAAAAAAATTTACATAAGGAGGTTACAGAAGTTGGCCCAAAGACAAGATAAGGAAGTGGGTAGGAGTTAGTACCAAACACAGTCTGGTAGCAGGTAACTTAGTAAATTCAAACAGAACATTAAGAAAAAAAGAATGAATTCCAGTAGTATGCCAATAAGGTATTTAGTACTATAAGCAGGAATAGCAGCAGGATGATGGTGAAAATCTGAGATTCAATACTATTCTGCTGAAAATGCTGGTCCTATTTCTGCAAACTGTATTGCTCCTGTTTAAAGCATGGAAATTTCTGATAATTGATAAGGAGATAAAACAAACAAGAATAAGAGAACATTCTTGATATGTTTAGAATAGAAAGGGTTACATTATGAACATCTGGGTCTAGAGAAAGATGACCTAGCCAACAAAGGCAGTTAAGAAAAAATGGTTTTGCTGAAAAACGTAACAATTAAAATATACCAATATTTAATATTCTTTGTTGAATTTACCATATAGCGATGCTTTAAAAAGGAGTGATTTTGTATCACTAATAGGAAGAAAAAATAGATTTAGATATACTTTTCAGAATTTATGATAGAAAAATATTTTATATTAATATGTGATATTATAGATTATTACCTGCAAATAAGTCATCCCAAGTGGTCAGTGCAAGAGAGAGAAAAATGTAATAAGGACTAAATTAATTTTCTTTTAATTTTTGTCTCTTTTCTTGGCAAAGTATTGATAGATTGTTATCTATCTGCTAGGTTGAATTTAGAGTACCAACAATCACCAGTATATCTTTTGAATTACTTTGTTTGAAGTAATTTGTATATTTAATACTATTTTTTAAATGTTTACAATTGCTAGAAAAACACAATTTGCATTTACTGAATATTGGCCTCTAGAAAGAACTGCAGATTCTCATCATTGTGTCTCCCTTCCTTTATTTCATTTCTGGGTGAGAAATGGTATGTTTCATGGGTTCAAAGTGCTGGTAGTTGGCAGATATAAGAGGGGCATTCTAATCTCCTTTTTTTTCTCTGAAAACAGGAGATTAAAAACTCCCATGTGAAAGATGCCCTTCCTGTACCAGGAGAAAAAAACATTCGATGGTGTCAAAGCCAAGAGAATTCTGTACAAACAGACCTTGCTCAAATAATTCTTATCTTCCTTTAGCCACCTCACATAGTTTACTCTTCCACAATTGCCTCTCTTTAGTCAACCTAATATAAGAACAAGTAGGTTTTTCCATTTGTTTGGGTCTTCATTTCCTTATGAGAGCTCCCATGTCATGCAAAGCATATATAAATTTTTATGCTTTTCTCCTGTTAATATGTTTCATGGTCAGTTTAATTCTGAAACTCAGCCAAAAACCTAAGAGGGTAGAGATAAATGTTTACCTCTCCTATAACTTATATTTCAAATATTCTCCAGCTCAGATAACTAAGAGAATACACTAGGGTTAAGGCCAAAAGCTGTGACTAACAATGTATGGATGGTTCTTTCCAGTCCACTGGGCTTCTATCATAGATGAAGCACTAAGTGATAGTAAGCAGTCTGTAACAATTCAAGGGTGCTGGGTAGTCATATCTTTCTGTCTGCCTCCATCAGATATAGGACTTGATCGTAATATTGAATATTCAACATCTGACAACTCCATCAACTGGCCAGTACAGGATAGAAGATGAAGAATGATTAATTGACTCATTTCTGCATCAAATAGTTCTTTTAGTATCTGTTGCATATCCAGCACTTTTCTATATTTACTGAAAAAAAAATAGGAAGAGGGGACAAAAGTTTAAGGAATTATATTCTACTAAAGATAAATAACTAAAACACTCAAAGAACTGTATTAGCTTGTGCTTGTGAAGATAAGTTTAACAAATAGATATTGTAATGAGGGGCCATTCAGAGTGTGAAATTTTTTTCAAAGAAACAAAGTAGGATTATTAAATTAAGTGATTTTTATATCTTCATTATGTTTCTTATACTCTCTATATAGTATTTTTGTTTTAAGATATCATATTTTGTATTGTAATGACATCTAACAAGACTCAAATGTAACTTGAAAACTCATCAAAGTCCTATTAAAAAGGAGCAGTGCAAAGTTAATATAAGCAATTTAATTAGAATATAATTTTCTTTTGAGAAGAAAATGCATACTATATTTCTCTTATTACCCTCCAGGGTACCTAAAACATTATTCTGTTTATAGTGAGTAAGCTGACTGCCTCTTTAGTACAGAGTGTAACATTTATTTTTTTCTATTCCTAGGGCCTACCCTATATCTGACACAGAAAACATTTAATGATCATGTATAATATTAAGTAAATGAATGAATGAATGAATGGATAAATGAAAGTAAGGATGAATGAATAACTAAATGGGAGAAAAATATGTAACAGCCTTCAGAGTTATGGTTGATTATACCTCATCTAATCTCATCACTCAAAACAACCTAAGTATACACATACATATATATACACATTTATTTATGCATATATGTAGATATATAAATTTGGAGGTTGATATCTATATAAGAATGTTACAAGGTTATTGTGGCTCTAATCTGGCATTTCTTAAATAAAAATTAAGAATTTGCTAAACATTAATTCTGAATGGCTTACTTAACTAGGCTTAAGATAATTTTTTTGAGTTCTTTAAAATCTCTGAGAAGGTATAATTTCAAGTTTGGTTCTGGGAACTGATGATAATCAAGTCTACTCCTAGCATGTGAAATGTTTATCCATATGAAATTAAGCTAGTATTAATGCTAACTTTAAGCCATGTATAAACTGAAACCCAGGCTCTCATGTGATATTTTTGCTATTTGCTTTCAGTGATAGGGTGTCTGCAAGTTTTAAAATTGTTACTTTCATTGTGGCTCACATCTATGTCTCATCTTAGTTTGTAATACAACTCAATAATGAAATATCCTTTTAAGGACATATAGGTCTGTTTATTCCTAAATCCATGTAATTAATTAGTGTATTAAAATAAATCTTGATAATGCTTATATCTCATGATTTGAAGAACCATAATAAAGCTTCTTTGCAGAGTTGTTCCTTTGACTTTGTCAAGTTAAGAGGGAAGAGATATGGGAACACATGTATATGTATAACTGATTCACCTTGTTGTAAAGCAGAAATTAACACACCATTGTAAAGCAATTATACTCCAATAAAGATGTTTAAAAAAAAAGTTTAATGCTAATTCATCATTAGCATATTTAGGTGCCTTAGGGTATTTTCCATGAAGAAAGAATACCTTTTGGCACTTTCTCTTCTCCTTTCTCCAAAATCTCTGTACTGATTTTAGGGTCATGGGGTGAGGCCCATCTGTTTAAGGAGATTTCTGCCTGATAATGCAGGTAGACTGAAAAGTTGAAACTTACCTATACACTCCTTTAAGTATTGTGATTAGCCTCTTATATCTGCTCAGAAGCTAAGTAATGAGCACATTTTAAAATGCAGATAATAGCAGAATGTAAGTTTTGTTTGTTTAAGCTATTTCATAATCCTCACGGGTTGAGTGTCTTCCTTCAGCCAAATTGGATCAGGTTGGTTTAAAATGCCCTAATATATCACTAAAGGATATAAGCCAATTTATCTGCTTAGACGTCAGGAGCTATACTTGAGTCGAACAGAGTCATTGTTCAAAGCCAAACGTATATACATATTTTTTTTTCATTTTTTACTTAATTGTTCTTGTTCAGAGTGAAATGGACATTCTTCTTTAAGAGAAGACTCAAGTACAGTTTTGTTTGTTAATTTTTTTCTTCTTATGATTGTATGTGGTGTAGGGGCACTGCTACATGGATTTTGCCAAAGATAGGCCTTAAAGGGCCCATCTAAAGGCAACGTCTAAAGGCAATGACTGGGTAATATAAATATGAAAAATATTAGAGAATTGTATTTGGGCCTAGGTGGGGTGGGGTGGGAGGGAATAACAAAGAAACTTATATAATAATCCCTTTGAGTTAACATATAGCTTCCTAAGGAATTTTGGAGCAGAAAATCAAGTAAGATCCATGACTAATTAAAAAATATGGGTGGTTAAAATGGGTTGACTGAGAAGAGGGAACTTACTGATTCCTCTAGACCCATGTTGTCCAATGCTCTAGTTGCTAGCTACACGTGGCTATTTAAATTCAAATTGGTTAAAGTTACACTAAATTAAAAATTTAGTTCCTCAGTCACATAGCCAACATTTCAAGTACTCAACAACCACATGTGACTAGTGGCTAACATATTGCGCAGCCCATATGTAGAAAATTTTTAACATTGCAGAAAGTTCTATTGGATTGAACTTCTCCAGAGTATAGACACTAAAGGAAAATTTTCCCTACTGTTTTGTCTCAGTGGGTCACAAATCCAAATAGTAGCTGCCATCATTAAGCTGAAAATTCCTGCCCAGTTGCCCTGAAGCTACCCTTAAAGAAAGTGCTATATTAAAATCACCTTGCTTCATTTTCAAGACTCCTCAATACTGGCTAATCTTACCTTATTTATTTCCTACATCATCATCTAATATTATTTGTTTTAATTGCCCTTGATCATTGATTTTGATCTCATTTTAAAAATAACTAAAGTTAATCATAATGTCCTTTACTATTACTTCACTCATACTTATTTAATTTATCTGATTATTTCCTATCTGACTTTGACACTCCAAATTATTTTTCTCTCTAATGTTTTTCCTGGATTTGAACAGCATTCTTTTCATATTCTTCTGTTCTGAATATCCTCTATTTTAGACATTTTAAACTATTCTTTGATAACTTTTAATTTTGTATTATTATTAAGAAAAATATCAAAAGTATTTCAAAGTAGAGAATATAGTATAATGAGTTCTTATGGGTCCTTCACCCAGTTTTGATGATTACCAAGTCATGATTAAAATTTTCATTTATATCACCACTCACTTCCACCAACTCCCAAGTTTCTGTGAAGTAATTTAAAAACATGGTATTAAGTATGATTCCATTTATATAACATTCTCTAAAGGACAAACCTATAGAGATGGAAAAAAGATTAGTGGTTGCTATGGGAAAGGGTTGGCATGAAGGAGTTCTTTTGTGGTCACAGAACAGTTTAGAAAAGTTGATTGTTGAGGGGTTGCACAACTTATTACATGGAATAAAACTGCTTAGAATTATATACATACACACACATGAATGCAGGTTAAAAACTATGAAAATTGAATAAGGTCTATAGTCAGCAGTGATGTACCAACATCATTTTCTTGGTTTTGATATTGTACTGCAGCTATAATATATCACCATTAGAGGAAGCTTGACACTTGACACTATTTCCAAAATTTTCTGAGTCTATAATTAGTTCAAAATAAAAAGATTAAAAAATTAATTTTAATAAAATTAAGTACTAAAATACTCAAGAACATATTGAACAAAATAAGTGAAAGACCTGTACATGCAAAACTCTAAAATATTTCTGAGAAAAAAAAAAGATATAAATAATTGGAGTGATATACCATGACTATTGATTTGAAGAATCAATACTGTGAAAATGTTAATTCTCCAAAATTAGATTCAAAGTAATCAGAATCAAAACCACAGCAGAGAGCTTCCCTGGTGGTGCAGTGGTTGAGAATCCGCCTGCCAATGCAGGAGACACGGGTTCGTGCCCTGGTCCGGGGAGATCCCACATGCTGCAGAGCAACTAAGCCTGTGAGCCATGGCGGCTAGGCCTGCGCGTCCGGAGCCTGTGCCCCGCAACGGGAGAGGCCACAACAGTGAGAGGCCCGCATACCGCAAAAAAAAAAAAAAAAAAAAAAAACACAGCAGAATTTCTTATAAAAGTTGACATGTTGAATATACAATATATATGGAAATATGAAAACCTAAAAAAGCAAACTATTATAAAATAATAACAATAATGATATATAGTCATACTGGCATGATGATAGAAAAAAGTATCAAAGGCAAAGAATAGACAGTCCAGAAATAGACCCATACATATTTGGTCAATTATTTTTGACAAAGTTGCCAAGGCAATTCAAACAAGTAAGGCTTTTTATCTAATTATATTTAAAATATATCCATATATATTTCAAATATATATTCATATGTGAAAAAAAGAATATCTACCTCTACCTTACACCATGTACAAAATTTTATTTGGGATAGATGCATATCTAAATATAAAAAGCAAAACTATAAATCTTATAAAACATGGGAGAATATCTTCATGACTTGAGAAAAGACAAATATTTCTTACACAAGATACAAAAAAAATGCCTTAAAAATTTAAAGGAGTAAATTGAAAAATAAACATTGTTAAATTTTAAAATGCTGCTTGTCAAAGAACACTGTTAAAAAATCAATAAACAAATCACGACCTGGAAGAAATTGTTTGCAAAACATTTATCTTACAAAAAACAAAATCAAATATATAAAAATCTCCATGTGACAATAAAGTGACAAGCCAATAAATAAAAACGGACAAAAGACTTGAACAGACATGTCACAAAGGGAGATACAAAAACGGGTACAAAAATGCTAAGAAAGTAAACATTATTTGTCATCAAGGAAATTCAGGTTAAAATCACAATGAAATAACACTACAAAACTGTAAGTTTGGCTGAAATTTAAAAGTTTGAGAGCACTGAATGTTGTTAAATAGAGAGAATAACTGGAACACTTACACATTTGTGGTGGGTGTGTAGAACTGCACAATGGAAAATGCTTTGGCAATGTATTATAAAGGTAAACATACAGCTGTCCTAGGACACAGAGATTCCACTTCTAGGTATTTATCCAAGAGAAATGAAAATATATGCTTACAAAAAAATGTCTGTAAGAATGTTCATAGCCACTCTATTCACAATAACTAAACAGTAGAAATAACCCAAATACATATCAATAACAGAACTGATAAACAGATTAGTATATTTATACTTACTCATGAAAAGGAACAAACTACTGAAGCATGCAACAACATGCATGAATCTAGCAGACACTCTGCTGAAAGAAAGAATCCAGGCACAGAAAATTACTACTATACAATGCCATTTGCATGTAGTTTTAGAACAGATATTGATAGGTAAAACTAATATATGGTAAAAAAAAAAAAAAAAGCAAAGTGGTTGCTTTGGGCAGAGGGGTGTTGACTGGGAAGGGAACTTTCTGAGACTACGGTTATGTTCTATGTCTTGCTAAGGTCTGGTTACACAAGCGTACTCATTTTACAAAACTCTAACTGCACATAAGATTTTTACACTGCACTTCATGTATATTTAAACTAAAACAACTATAAAAATATTGAATTTTAGTTTGTTGGTTTCCATTTAACTACTTTAAAGAGAAACACACACTTTGTCATATACATGTGAACACAGAGAGAGAGAATGAATAATGAGTCACTGAAGCCATATTACTCACCAAAAATGACACACCAGATGAAACATACTTAATTTTGTATGGCACATTCTGGAAAGTCTTCCCTAATATAAGCCATTTGTATAAAGCTCTCCTGAAGATTAAGGAATGAGTCAAGCATTAACTTGAACAGAAGGGTATTCTAGATCTGAGGAAAAACCACTTTAAATAGGTGGTATGAAATGAAAAGCCTGATGTGCTAAAAGGTCAGGAAGAAGGTCAGCGTGGAAGGAATATAGTCAACAATAAGTTCACAATGTTAGTAGAGTGCAAAATATTATAAGACCTTGTAGGTCTTTGTAAGGATTATTTTTTTACTCTGAGGTGAATGGGGAGATTTTATGTAGTTTAAAGCAAAGGATTGATATGTGTTGTGAATAGACTGTAGAAAGGCAACAGTGGAAATAATAATCCGTATCAGAGATGATGATAACTTGGTACAGGATGATAACTAAACAGAGGTAGTAAAAGTGGTTGGATTTTAGATTTCAGAAATTTAGATTCATTGATTTTACTTCTATACACTAGATACATAATTTAGGTTTTAGATATTTAGATTTAGGTAGATCACTCACAGGATTTGCTCATTTAGTAGACATCAAATAACCCTATACTGGGGTTAGTATAGGCAGTGAGATGCAAAAATAAGAGACAGCATACAGAACTGGGTTCAGAGTTAAGATTGTGAAGGAGTTGTGGGTTGTAATAACAGGATCAGTAGAATGTCCATGGGATTTTGTGACCCAGTCAAAATGGAAGACAAGTTCATTGGAGGAGAGAAGCTTAAGGTTATCAGAAAGAACTTGCATAGAAATTTAAATTGCAATAATTATAACAGAAGTAGGGCTGGAGAGAAGACCACTAAGCAAGGAGCCAAAATAGGCAATGAGGGAAATGACCCTCTGCACACAAATGTAACTTTCTATTGTCCACATTTAAATAAAATACTTTTTTGTTTTTGCCTTTATTACATTTCTATTTTGGAAAGCTTATATATTTCTATGTTTTTCATTGGCATATTAGTAATTTTATTTTTATTGAAAATAAATTCATTTTCTTGGTAAATTATTTCACTAATATTACTAAACCATGACAAGATGTTTGAAACTACTAACATTCATAAATCAAAAAAATTTAAGGAATTTAAAAATTAAACCTATTTTTATAAGTACATTCTAATCCAATTTTTATAATAAGATGATGGAAATTATTAATTACCTAATTTATTAGTTCAATATTTTCCAGACTTTTAAAAAATGGGATACCAAATACAAGTTCCTCTCAAAGTTCTAAACCAAGAAATATGGAGACTGATCAAGAAAGTTTATGGAGCAAGATTAATTAGATTGCATTTAATTCCAGAAATCTGCATAAATTGTCAGGTAGGTGGTAGATTTTCCATTATGGATATTTGGTATAGAAAGAAATGCTCATTCTTTGTTTACTTCTTTTCTGAATGGTCTTAAAGATAAGAAGCCAGATCAGATAATGAACTGCCAGATCTGTGATCCTTCTGTCAAATAGTTAAGGAGTTATTTACCTTTCTTTCTTATGGCACAGGTCCTCCACATGCAATGTTTCAAGCAGTGTATTGCTTAAAATTGTGGAATTAAGAAGTTGCATTATCTATCGCAATGCAAATCTTATCAAACATGCAGATTTGTATATATAATGGAGCCAACCAATTTTATACCTCTTTAATAATGTATTATTAAAATTGGTTTTAAGTTAAGGACAGCATTTGCTTATTGATCATGATGCATTATCCACACCCTGGAAAGCACTTGGCAGTTTGCATCTTCTCAGTTAATTCTGAATAATTCAGGAGGTTATGTGAGTTGTGTTTATTTTCGTTAATATTTTTCCATATATACCTGACAATGACATATAATTAGCTACACCTAGTTATGAGCATGGTACCACTGTTTATCAGTTTACAAGGTTATCATGCCTTTAAGGCACAGCATATGTAATTTTCTTAGTACACACTTAGAATTCTCTACAGTATTTACATTGTACCTTTTATATCGTACCTTTTATTATATGGTTTGCTACAGAAATCTTTTATGATGAATGTCCTTTTTTACATAAACAATATAAAAATATGCTACTGGGTATAAACTCAACATAAAATAATTTCTGTATAAGTGGCAAAAGATGCATTTCTAGACAAATTAACTTTCCCCCCAATATATCGTATTGTTGTCACTGTTATTTTTAAGGTTTGGAATCAAATTTAAAAATTATCTTGGGACTTCCCTGGTGGTCCGGTGGGTGGGACTCCATGCTCCTAAAGCAGGGGGCCCAGGTTCCATCCCTGGTTGTGGAGCTAGATCCCCCACGCATGCCGCAGCTAAGAGTCCACACGCCACAACTGAGACCCAGCACAGCCAAAATAAATAAGTAAATAAATAAAATAATAATAATTTTAAAAAAAGACTTGTGCTTGCCCATGCTGTTGCCTGTTCATGCCTCTCCCTGGACTGTCTTCTCCCTTTGCCACTGTGTATCTGACCAATTCCTACTTCTCCCTAAAAAAAAAAAAAAAAAAAAAAAAAAAAATTATCTTGACTGAGATTTCAATTAAAAAGTTTTGAAATGAACAGAACTGGAGAGTATTTAAGCATAATTTTATGGAAATAGACAAGGAATGGTATTGTACTTTTTAAAGTAACACACAAAGCCCTAGGTTATTACCTTGGAATTAAGTAGACAAGCAAGGTTAACAAGCCCAAAGGAAAGCACAGATGACCCATTTATGTAGTCAGCAGATTCATACACAGAGTAAGAAAGTGATTGAATTCTGGGCCAAGTGAGTATTTCTTAATTTCTAAAATTAAACATGTATTCAATTCAACGTGGCAAAAATAAATGTTATATAATTCATACAATTTGAAGCTAAGTCTTCTCCAGATAATTCTTACTATACTAGAATAAAAATTACTTTGGTGAAACACACTAAAATAAAAATTTTTTAAAGCTAGCATTTTTGTCATGGTTTGAAATAAGCATATCTATTAATAAACATAAAATGCAGCATTAGGAGTAAGTTTATGTTGTAAACTTGTAATGAAAGAGAACTTTGATGAAGAGCTATATTTTTTATCTTGTATGTCTTCTTTTATTATTTTGGAACAACTTGGCAAAGGTAAAAAGAAAAGTACTGAAACATGTTAGAAATAAATTTGAATTATGATAATTCATATCTTGCTTTTTTATTTGAAGTGATATCTTGAGAGATATTATTTTACTCACTGCTAAATTGCATAAAGTCAAGAGCCTCATTTTTCATTTATTTTTTCTCAGCTAAACAATCAGTTAATATGCCATTGTATAACAATATACTTCAATCATTTTTCTAATTCTTCCATGAAGGGTTTCAAGTTATTTTAATCAAAATCAATTTGTTTTGAATCTGCTCTATGAAAACAAAGCAAAACAAAACAAAATGAAAAGACAAACATCTTCTATAAAATAAAATTGCAAGCTATAAGTTGGAATCATTCTTAAATTACTGTAAAAGACAAAGTATACTTTTATCTATAGACCTTTTCTACCTGCTTCCAACCTATTTATTAACTTCTTTTTTTTTTTTTTTTTTTTTGCAGTATGCGGGCCTCTCACTGCTGTGGCGTCTCCCGTTGCGGAGCACAGGTTCCGGACGCGCAGGCTCAGCGGCCATGGCTCACGGGCCCAGCTGCTCCGCGGCATGTGGGATCTTCCCGGACTGGGGCACGAACCTGCGTCCCCTGCATCGGCAAGCAGACTCCCAACCACTGTGCCACCAGGGAAGCCCTTAACTTCTTACTGTAGTATAGTGTGCACCCAAAATAATGTAAGAAGAAGTATTGAGAAAAATGATCTTTTTCATTATAGGCCTGAAAACTAGTACCTTTCAAGTTTTGTCTGCTAATCCATTAGATTTTTTCCCATGGGTAAAATATGATCTGAGTGATCTGGCTTGCTTGCTTTTGCTTACTTTTTTTTGATAGACTGATGAGCCTGAGACTTCTAGAGCCAAAATTGTAAGGAAACTTAGAATAATCCAAATGCATTAAAATCAACTGATTATTAATCTTTATTTAGATATATCGGATGATATATCTTCAAGTTTCAGATATTTTACATCAATAAATTTTAAGAAGCACTTTTACATATCTTTTGAAGGAGAAATCTTAACAAATTGGAAATAAAGATCAGTCAAAAATGTCTTACCACTATAAAACTTTTGGCTCATTTACATCCATAACTTCAAGATTTTTAGAGGCTTTGTTTCTACTTTTAATTTTAGAAACCTCCACATGGATAATACTTTATGTCTTCAATATATTATTAAGAGCAATGGAAGAAACAGCAATAAATAAAATTTCAGTTAATGACTTACAAATCCTGAGGTCATATTTGAGCCTGCCTTACATATCAGCAGCTTTACTGAAACAAAAACATGGAGAGGTAAAGTGATCTGCCTTAGCTCAGAAAGCTTGTAGATGGTTGAATCAAACTTAAACTGCTGAATTCAGTTTTCTACTGCTTTTTAAAAATCATAATTTTTAATTTAACAATGGATGTTTTGGGTTGTAGTGATATTATATAGTATTTGACAAATGTACAAAATGTTAAACTATACACTTTCTAAGTATAGATATTTAACTTGCAAATTATTTTCTGAATGATAATTAGGAATATTTCCAACTATCAAATAAAAGCTTTTAGAAAATATGAGAAGACTTTAATTACATATATCAAAAGGATACATATATATTTATGCATATTTAAATAAAAATATAACTGCAGGAAGATAAAGATCCTCTTAAAGTATACATGTACCTTGTCATCAAATTCATATACATTGTTATTAAAATGAATCAAAAGATTCTTAAACTATAATGAAAGCAAATCCTATGAAATCTTCTATCTAGCTGTTCATTCTGTTATTAAAAAAATAAAGGACTATTTCATAAGAACTTTACAAAATTAGTGATGGCATCAGTATGTCTATATTCTTATAGCTTGTTTAGACTATGAGTAATATGTATTACCAGCATATGGAAGAAATCAAAGGTAATGATTATTTCCTATTTTTTCTTATGGGAAATATATTATTGTTTTTATACTGCCATGCAGCCATTTATCATATATGTGTAAAATATCACAATAAAAAATTATTAACTTTAGCCCTCAACTATCCAAACTGAATGTTTTAACATGGTGAGATTCAAAATATACTTAGTATTTTTAAAGTAAATTTAAATATTTGTAAATAAAAATAGTTCAAAGAAGTGCTTACTGAGGTATTATTTCAAGCAAGCTTTACAAAATTATAACAGGGTAGTCATTTGGAAGTTCAGCATGGAACTTACTTCCCATTGAGGAGCTTAATTACCAGACATTTTTGCTCACATTGTCTGAAGGCTATAATTAGAACACATTTAAAAACCAGCAGATTCAGATCTAAGTGAACAACAAGGTACATAAGGTGAGGAAAGGTCTCCCATGAAAGCACAGGGCCATAGCCATCAAGTATCTTCTATGAGAGTAAAATCATTTAGAAATCAATGGAAAATCTTTTAGAGTCCATGTTCAGTAAAACACAAATAAAACTGCTCGGAAGGATGAGAGCTTCTGAATTTTGTATGAACTAGAAATTACGTGGAAAATCATAGGGAGGAAAACAACTTGAGTATCCAGACTTGTAACAAACATAGTTGTTTCAATGCTTCAAAGTTGTTAATGAGCATTGCCGCAAACACTATTATTTCTAATATTAAAATTTCAATTTTATGTTATAATAATGGTAATGGTTGCACTTATTGATGAATTGGTAGAAACTGTACAATGACTTTAATTACATATTTAAAAGAGAATATTTTAATTTTAAAGATAACATAGATAGATCTATAGAGATGAATATATCAATAGAACAGAGTCCAGAAATAGACATATACATATAAGAAAAAATGATTTTGAAAAAAGTGTGAAGGCAATTCAGTGGAGAAAGGATAGTCTTTCCAACAATTAGTGCTGGAATAATTGGACATCCATGCATAAATAAAATTTGATACATACCTTTCACTATATACAAATACTAATTTTAAATGGATCATAGATCCAAATGTAAAATCTAATGGTATAAAATTTCTAGAAGAAAACCTTTTGGCCTTGTCTTGGCCAAAGAATTCTTAGCTACGTAATCAAAAACATGACCCATATGAGAAAATTTGATAATTTGACTTCATGAAAATTAAAAATACTGCTCTTCAAAATAAAGATTGGGAAATTATCATTTATAATTATTTATCTTATCAGATAAATTTCTTATCAAACCTTGTATCAAAAATATACAGGGTACTCCCAAAACTCAATAAGAAGAAAACTCAAGTAAAAGTGGTCAAAATATTTGAACAATTTATGAAAGAGCATGTACAGATGGCAAATAAAGCTCAAACTATATTCAATATTGTTAGTCATTAGGAAAATATAAATGAAAATCACAATGGTTAATAGTAAATATCTACTAGATCATCTTTTAAAAGACTGACTATTGCAAGTGTTGGCAAGGCTGAGGAGCAACAGCAATTCTAATACATTGGAGTGGAAATATAAAAATGATACTACCACAGTGGAAAAATCTGGCAGTTTCTTAAATTTTAAACATATATCTCATGTAATCCATGTGATACCATATATAGGTAGTTCTCCAAGACAAATTAAAGCATATGTCTATACAAAGACTTGTACATGATTGTTCACTGCAATGTTACTTGCAATAGCCCCTAACCGGAAACAACCAAAATGCCAATCTATGTGCGATTGGATAATCTAATTGTGATATATCTATTTATCTATCTATCTATATAGATATCACAACAAATATAGCAAAAACTATGAATGAACTATTGATATATGAAACATGGATAAATCTCAAAATAATTATGCTGAGTCAAAGAAGCCAGGCCAAAAAAGAAAAAAGAAGGGACATACTATGTGATTCCATGTATATTAAACTCTAGAAAATGCACACTAATGTACAGTGACAGAAAGCAGATGGGTGGTCACGTAGGGCTGAAAAAGAGGGAGGATAGCAGGAAGGGTGAGAGGGAAAACAAAGGGATATGAGGAAACTTTGGGGAGTAATGGATGTGTTTACTATCTTGATTTGTATTGATGATTTCACAGTGTATACATATTTCAAAACATCAAATTTTACAAATAAAGTATGTGCAGAGAATTTTGTGTTAAATATTATAATCCAATAAAGCTGTTAAACAAAAAGCCACCATGCTCATTAGTTCTGTGAACACAATTTAAATGAAACAAGACACTGAAAAATGTAACAACAACAATAATAATAATGAAGAAAAGAAGAACATTCCACAGCTACTTTTATGCTGCTCCAAACAAGCATAACAAGTAAGCCACCAAATGTCTTAGCATAAAAGAGGTTTCGCCAACCATGAAATTATTTTCTCTGTATCTACTTCTCTACCTTCTGCCACAAATTTTTTTTTTTGGTCTGAGGGACCTAAAACTGTTGGTAAAGGTAGAACATGGGACAATCTGGAGGAACAAATCACTCCCAAGAATTATTTGGGAATGGCTCTTAAGTTACTTTATGTAAAATATCTAAAAGAATACACCCAGGAAGCCAGTGAAATAAATGGCTTTTGCAGAACTGGCTTCCTAGTTTTTCAAGCTTTATATCACATAGGCAACAAAATCTTGATGGAACAAAGTAAAATTAGATAAACTGTGGTTGCCACTTTTGGAGAATAAATATTTTGAATAAATTCACATAGAATTAATTACAATATTAATAATGTACAAACATAGACCACTTTCTCTAAACATCAGTAGACATGTGAAAAAAATAAAAGGTCAAAGGAAGTGTACTATGCTAAGAAAGCAAAGCAACAAATTCCTTCTTGAAACAGAAGGAAAATGTAAAGAAAAAGATAATATTAATTACAAGTTTTGTGATATATTTTCCCAAGTGATCTTGGATTAGAAATGTGCAGTTTCTGGTGAAAGACATAGTGTACAATGCAATAGACAGCAAGTGACACACTGGCTAATATTTGACAGACAAGTCAGTGTTAAAAATTATTTTAGAATTTTGAGGATGGAAAACCAGAAAAATATTAATATACTTAGCAAAGATAAAGCAGATATGGAATTATACAATCCAATATTCATGAAACAGCAATTCTGAGTGAGAAGAGAACAGCCAGAAAAGCAAAAATCAAAGCAATAGAAACAGGAGATTCCTATGCAGAATAAGCATGAGACTTCACAATGAAGGGAAGCAGCAGTACCACTGATATTAATTAAAATCAGAAACATTATTTTGTTAAAAGTTTTCACTTTCCAAAACTTAGATAAACTACAAGCATCCAGATGGAGTAAAAAACAGTTTCCAATGAACAGAAAACAAATACATAAAAAAAAAAATAGGTTAGAATTACAATAGACAAGACAATGCTTATTTGCTTATGAGAATGTGAAAATGAGTGAATTCATTTTCCAAGATGGCTCTCCAGTTCTTCTGTGATGAGATGGAAGTATAATGGGGGCATGAGGGGGGGAATCTGTGTATAAGATTACATAAAATGATTTAAGGTGGCCCATGTTGACTTTGTAAGGCTTCTAGGCTGGTAGTCCCAGATGTCAGATTATAAATAGTACTTAGGATACCATAAAATTATCAAACAATGTGTATAAAGTAGAAATTTTAATATTTTTCTCAAACATTGAAATTTTAATGTATATTTAATCCTTTAATCCATATTAATTTATTCCATTTATTTGGTGCCCATTCTACACCTAACTTGAATTCTTTTAAAATATTTAATAATAAAATTTTGTAGTAGATATTATTATCCCCATTCTAGATAAGGAAAGTGAGACTCTGATGGGTTAATTTGTGTAAAAAGACATTTATAATGCTAAAGCCTGAGCTCTGACACACTTCTAACTGGTCATCCTGCTACTAGTCATTACTCCCTGATGTTGTTTCCACACTGAAGCCTGAGTGATGGTCTCATTGCCTTCAAGATAAAGTCCAAGCTCCACTGTTAGCATGCTATGCCCTTTAGAACCTGGTCTTCCTCATTCTCACGGTATTCTATACCTCTCTCTCCCACAGGAATCCCAACCTCAGATTTCGGCAGCTTTGGATACACTTACACATAGTTCTATCTGCCTTGAAAGCTTGTCTTTTCTCTTATCCCCAGGCTAACTTCTACTCAGAATTCAGCATTTGCAAGGATCATTTCCTCTAAGAAGTGTTCTTACTCTCTCCAATTTCATGTAAATGTCCTGTGTGTTCCCATTTCCACTCTGTTCATATATGTCATCATAATTTTCACATTACTATTTCTACTACTACTTTACGTTTTACTACTATTCTCTATTTTCTCTTTGTTTTCTTTTTTCCATTAATAAATCATAAGATCCTTAAGGCTATGTTCTATCTCCAGTGTCTAGCACATTGCCTAACATAATAGACACTCAATATTAGCTGAATAAACAAATAAAAGCATAAGGAAAAGATTTAGATAAGTTGATAATGCTAGGAAGAAAATTATAAAAGAAATTGGAAAATGCAGAATTAAACTAATGCACCATTATGCAAATGCACATTGGAAACATTATGAAAATATTAAAAATTAAAGGAAAAAAATTAAAGAGAAAATACAAAAATATTTTCACAACTGGACAAATTAAAAATATTATTAGAAAGACATACAAATTGAAATTCTAACATAATAAAAAGAATAGCAAATTATATGAAGACAATCACAGTTAGGAAACTAAAATGGTTAGTAAACAGTATGTATAATATTCAGTTTCATTAAAAATCAGAAGACATAATTTTTATCAATGTAGCAAGTAGTAAAACAAATTTTGTTATAATGTTGCACAATAGCAAGCAGTTCTTTCCATGAACTTACAGAGGGGCTGTAAATAGGAATGGACTTGGTAAAAATACTATGATTATGCATGCAGAGCATAAAACTCCAACAATTTTGAGCCAGCAGTTTTAACTTCATTAATGAATAGTTCTTTTTGTTGTTGTTTTCAAGACATCTTTAACAAATTTTTTAAAAGATGGTATTTAGTTTTTATTTATTATTTTTATACATCTTTATTGGAGTATAATTGCTTCACAATGCTGTGTTCGTTTCTGTTGTACAAAGTGAATCAGCCATATGCATATATATATCCCCATATCCCCTGTCTATTGAGACTCCCTCCCACCCTCCCTATCCCACCCCTCTAGGTCAACACAAAGCACCGAGCTGATCTCCCTGTGCTATGCTGCCGCTTCCCACTAGCTATCTATTTTACATTTGGTAGTGTCTATATGTCAATGCTACTCTCACTTTGATCCAGTTTCCCTTCCACCCCCTGCCCCCATGTCCTCAAGTCCATTCTCTATGTCTGCCTCTTCATTCCTGCCCTGCCACTATGTTCATCAGTACCATTTTTTTTTAGATTTCACATATATGTGTTAGGATATGGTATTTTTCTCTTTCTGACTTACTTCACTCTGTATCACAGACTCTAGGTCCATCTACTTCACTACAAATAACTCAATTTTGTTTCTTTTTATGGCTGAATAACATTCCATTGTATATATGTGCTACATCTTCTTTATCCCTTCATCCGTTGATGGACATTTAGGTTGCTTTCATGACCTGGCTATTATAAATAGTGCTGCAATGAACATTGAGGTACATGTCACTTTTGGAATTACGGTTTTCTTTGGGTATATGCCCAGTAGTGGGATTGCTGGGTCATATATTAGTTCTATTTTTAGTTTTTTAAGGAATCCCCATACTGTTCTCCATAATGGCTGTATCAATTTACATTACCACCAACAGTGTAGGAGGGTTCCATTTTTTCCATACCCTCTCCAGCATTTATTACTTCTAGATTTTTTGATAATGGTCATTCTGACTGGTGTGAGGTGATACCTCATTGCAGTTTTGATTTGCATTTCTTTAATAATTAGTGATGAGCATCTTTTCATGTGCCTCTTGGCCATCTTTATGTCTTCTTTGGTGAAATGTCTGTCTAAGCCTTCCACCCATTTTTTAATTGGGTAGTTTGTTTTTTTGATATTGAGCTCCATGAGCTGTTTTTGTATTTTGGAGATTAATCCTTGTCCATTGTTTCATTTGCAAATATTTTCTCCCATTCTGAGGGTTGTCTTTTTGTCTTTTTTATGGTTTCCTTTGCTGTGCAAAATGTTTTAAGTTTAAAACTTTTTTTATTTTTATTTTCATTATTCTAGGAGGTTTGTCAAAAAAGATCTTGTTGTGGTTTATATAAAAGAGTGTTTTTCCTATGTTTTTCTCTAAGAGTTTTATACTGTCTGGCCTTACATTGAGGTCTTTAATCCATTTGGAGTTTATTTTTGTGTATGGTGTTATGTAGTGATCTCATTTCATTCTTTTACATATAGCTGTCCAGTTTTCCCAACACCACTTATTGAAGAGACTGTCTTTTCTCCATTGTATATTCTTGCCTTCTTTATCAAAGACAAGGTGATTATATGTGTGTGAGTTTATCTCTGGGCTTTCTATTCTGTACCATTGATCTATATTTCTGGTTTGTGCCAGTACCATTCTGTCTTGATTACTGTAGCTTTGTAGTATAGTTTGAAGTTGGGGAGCCTGATTCCTCCAGCTCCACTTTTCTTTCTCAAGATTGCTTTGGCTATTCGGGGTCTTTTGTGTTTCCATACAAATTGTAAACATTGTAAATTTTTTTTTACAAAAATTGTAAAATTTTTGTTCTAATTCTGTGAAGAATGCCATTGGTAGTTTGACAGGGATTGCACTGAATCTCTAGATTGCTTTGGGTAGTACAGTCATTTTCACAATATTGATTCTTCCAATCCAAGAACATGGTATATTTCTCTATCTGTTTATGTCATCTTTGACTTCCTTTATCAGTGTTTTATAGTTTTCTGGTCTTTCTCGCCTCCTTAGGTAGATTTATTCCTAGGTATCTTATTCTTTTTGTTGTGATGGTAAATGGGATTGTTTCCTTAATTTCTATTTCTGAATTTTTTGTTGTTAGTGTATAGGAATGTCAGAGATTTCTGTGCATTGATTTTGTATCCTGCAACCTTACCAAATTCATTGATTAGTTCTAGTAGTTTTCTGGTGGCATCTTTAGGATTTTCTATGTATACTGTCATGTTATCTGCAAACAGTGACATTATTCTTTTCCCATTTGTATTCCTTTTATTTCTTTTTCTTCTCTGATTGCCATGGCTAGGAATTCCAAAACTATATTGAGTAAGAGTGGTGAGAGTGGACATCCTTGTCTTGTTCCAGATCTTAGTGGAAATGCTTTCTGTTTTTCACCATTGAGTATGATGTTTGCTATGGGCTTGTCATATATGGCCTTTATTATGTTGAGGTAGGTTCCCTCTGTGCCCATTTTCTGGAGAGTTTTTATCATAAATGAGTGTTGAATTTTGTCAAAAGCTTTTTTCTGCATCTATTGAGATGATAACTGACACCACAGAAATACAAAGAATTAAAAGAGACTACTACAAACAAGTATATGCCAATAAAATGAACAACCATAAAGAAATGGACAAATTCTTGGAAAGAATTGTACAGTTTTCTAAGACTGAATCAGAAAGAATTAGAAAATATAAACAGACCTATCACAAGTAATGAAATTGAAACTGTAAATAAAAATCTTCCAACAACCAAAAGTCCAGGATCAGATGGCTTCACAGGTGAATTCTAGCAAACATTTAGAGAAGAGCTAACACTGATCCTTCTCGAACTCTTCCAAAAAATTGCAGAGGGAGGAACACTCCCAAATTCATTCTACGAAGCCACCATCAATCTTATACCAAAACCAGAAAAAGATATTACAAAAAAAGAAAATTACAGACCAATATCACTATTGAACATAGGTGCAAAAATCCTGAACAAAATACTAGCAAACAGAATCCAACAACATATTAAAAGGATCATACCATGATCAAGTGAGATTTATGCCAAGAATGCAAGGATTCTTCAATATATGCAAATCCATCAATGTGATACACCATATTAACAATCAAGGAATAAAAACCATATGATAATGAATTTTTTTTAAAGGCAAGCATGCATACCAAGATACAGGGACAAATATGATCATCACAGGCTTATTTATAATAAAATAATTACAAACCACTTATATATTTAATAATAGCAGAATTGCTAATAGATTATATGTATGTGATAAAGTACTGTAATACTGTAATTACTATTATACTAATATCTATATAATAATATGTGTTATATGAAAATATTTAATGACTTCATAAATTCTCTTGTTATGTAAAAACTGCACATATGAAATACATGGAAATTAAAAATATATATGCAAAAAAGGAATACTGAAGTAGTAAGAGGATTATGAATCTTAATTTTTGATTTCATTTTTTCATATTTTTCTTCATTAAGCATATTTAATGTTCAGAAAAACAATAAGCACATCACCTAATTAATATAAGGAGAATATAATTATTAACAGCAGCAAAAGTTAAATGGCATAAATTATGAAACGTCTTCACATTTTAAATACTAATTCATTGAACAAGTTCTATGCTTGCCACTCAGTGAAATATTCCAAATATAAAATCAAACCACTCAGAGCCACTAGTGTTCATGTTTTTAGCATCTAGTTGATTATACATGTTTAGGAGGGAGGAATTATAAGACCACTGAAATAATCAATCAACCTTAAATTCTTTCCAAATGGGTTAATAAAGTCATGTCCATTTTGAAAAAACAATTATAGCTATATCATTTAAATATAAAAACATACACATGAAAAGCTCAGTGATCAAATGAAATATCCACAAAAGTTAGTTATTACCAGCAAGAAAACACCAGGAAATGATTGATACACTCTGCTAATTAAGAGGAAAATATTATTCTAGGTTATGTAAGGTGATCCTACTGTTTGTTCCCAAAGAAGAAAATTCTTCATGGAATACTGTATTATTCTGACAATTGTTTAGCATTTTGATGTGCTCAAAATTTGTTCACATGGAAATGAAATATTAAAGCAGACAGCAATTCAATGTAATAGATGAAACTATTGAAAAAAATGTTTTTCTGTATTTTTAGATAATTGGTTGCCAAGGAATGCACTTAAGATAGTTTCTACCTTCTCTTGTTACTACAGAGGTAAGCATTTAACAAGAAACAGATTTATATACTCGGGCTAAAAGTGTACCTTGTTTGGATTTAGTCTATTAAAAATTAGGGCAAAACCAGGAGCTATGTTCCTGTTTAGTAAATGATGATAAAATATTATGTCTCAAGATTATTGGAGAGTGTTGAGATTCAATTTTCTCTTTTATATAGTGGAGATGAAAAACTGAAAGTATCATTCAACACATTTTGTCATTATTCAAAGAGAACTTATCCTGAAATTTGTAAGTTTCTACAAAACTTTTCCAATTTGTAACATTTCATGCTCTATTAATTGCTACTGGAATATTACTTTCAGTCCGCACTATTTGAAAACACCTGATCAGTCTTGATTATGCTCAAAATGTGATTTTTTAAAACTATTTTGCTGAAATAAAAATGTTACATTGAAGTGATGAAGATGAATGTTCTTAAAAGAAGGAAACCACGCAACATTAAAAGTAGATTACAAGCAGTTGAAATGTGTTTTAACTGAGCTTGGTCCTAATTGTGAGAAGGAAATACCAGCTTCCATTTGGGATATGTATTTGCTCTTTCAGTTCAGTCTATTTAGTAAATGAACTCTTCTGACACAGGAAATGTTACCACAGTGGCTCATAAATGTTAATGTATAGCCACAAATTGGAAGCCCCCCCACCCGATGTCACTTTGCTCCTATAATATCATGCTTAGAGCTCCACCATTCATTCACTTTCCAGGATATAAGAGTAGTTAACTATCTTCATCATGTTTTTTTAGTATAGGCACAAAGAGTTGTTTCCCTTTTATCATGCAAAAGAACTAGATGTGGGGATCTCTTGGGAGGCATACTGTAAAAATTTTGTAGGCAGAAGAATTTTTATTCTATAGTATTTCATTCAACAAACATCTCTGACTCAAACGTATATTACAAAAATGAATTATACTGTATTTGGTATTATTGTTTTCCTTTTTCTTTTGACCTTAATTCGATCCATTGACATTTGCTCATTTTTGAAAATATCTCATGCTGTCTAAAATATAGCAGACCAATGTCATCCCTGTATTTCCTGAGCCTCCGGCTATCTACAATTTGAAAAAGAAACCACAAGGAGATAGTGCAATCTATTCACTTTTGAAAAATGCATATTTTATAAGCTTATAAAATATTCTGCTGGCAAAGTAAAGTGAATAATGCTTATTAAGACTCACAATACAAAAGCTCACATATCAGTACAACCTGGAGCTACTGCTGTCTAATGGAAATACTGCTGAAAATAAGGAGCCCAATTTGCTGTGTAATGAACTGAAACAACCACCAAATACATGCATTTATAGGCAGAATTATTTTTGTTTATTAAAGAGCATATTTTATTTCCCAAGTTCAGTTCTAGAATTTAATTAATGTTAATATGCTCCTTCTGAAAGAGAATTTTAGTGTTTTTAAACTGTAAGATCCCTTATTCTCAGCAAATCTCAGATTAGGAAAAACAAAAACAAAAGAAAAAACTAACTTTAGCTAAGAGTTGTCAGGAAAATAGATCCTTACAAAGTAATTTGCAACCCAAAGAAAATTCTCAATTTTAAAGAGCATTTTTCATAATTTTAATTATACACAGCTTGTATAATTTCTAAAGAATTGGTGGTCATTGAAGTGTTCAAAAATGCATCTTATAATAAAACGATATATATGTGTTGTTTTGCAGTACACAGGGAGACAACATTCTGAAATTTGACCTAGTTTGAAATTCATACCCTCTTTTTCTGAAATATCAGTGGTGATTTTGTATATTTAATTAAAAATTGACATATTTTGTGGCTTTACATTCCATATGACTTTAAGCACCTCAGCAAGATTGCTGGTGTTCTAAAATAAAAATGTGGTATATGGGAAAACCACAAATTATTTATTATTCAAGATTTGAGGTAGACTGCTTGAAATACTATTAAGCTAGATTAAAAATATTGATTTTAAAGATCTGCAAACAACTACACAAAATGCATACATCATACATATTCACTTGGTTTAATTATGAGTGATAATCTAGGCATGCTTTCTTGTAAGTACAATAATTTGTGGTTTAATTTGAAATGCCTTCTCAGGCATTAATATAATTTTACATATACAAGATACATATTAGATTATTAAAACATTCATTATTATGGTCAACTGTGGCTAATAAAACTAAAAAATAGTTCAAGAAATCACATTGCTGTTTTATGGATTTATTTACTGTAGACTCATAACTTTTAAAATATGGGATCTAGCAATGAAGATAAATGTCTTTGTGAAAATACAGTATAATTCAAAATATTTCAATACATTCCTTTTAAAATTTATTTTGTATCTTTCTATAATATACATACTGCTATTAAATACACCATGCAACATGAATATCAACATATTAATTTCCATCTGGCTAATTATGTAAATCAATCACAATTGTATGTTTTACTGTACTAATTTATGTACTACTAATACATTATTTTTTACAAGTTATTTGGTTTTACAAATATTATTTGTGTTCTCTTCCCCAAAAAAAACCTTAAAGACTAATTTGGAGACAGATAGAATATTTAAAAAAAGAGCCCATATCCTTTTTACCTTTAGTTAAAAAATCATGCTAATTCGCGGGGTCAAAGTTTTACCTAACCAAGGCAAAATGGTATTTAGATACACATATTAGTCTAATTTAAATGTACAAAGTTTGAAAATACATTTAACTAGTATTATATTTTTCTTATGAATCAATTTTTAACTGACATTCTCTACATAATATCGTTAAAATACATATATTCATAAATTAACTCAGTTTAGTCTCAAAGTTGATATATTTTTCTTTTCTTGAATTTTCATAAGTACTTAGAATTTCCATTAAAAAAAAAAACAAACCCTTAACACTGATTCTCTGACATTTAACAATGAACTTTTCTCATTTGTAGCAATCAAGGATATTTGTGATTGAGAGAATGTGTCAAACTGTAATTTGTATTGATTCTTAGGCAACAAGCTATTTTCCATAATTACATAAGAAATTTCTCACTTGCTTTGATTACTTGTACAAGTTCATACACTGACATGGATGAAAATTTCTCATCCCTTCAGGAAAAAATTGGAATTCATTTTTTAAATTCAAGTACTCTGGATGAACAACAATAAAAAGTAACACTTTTAAACTGCAAAGGCCATTGAATTTAGCAACTATTTTTCTGTAAGCATTTATGCAGAGACTGGGAGAATTGTGTGTACTGAAAATGCTGGTTTGTTCTGCACATGCAAGAAAACCTTTCTATATCATGAAACCCAGTGTTGGGAGTTAAAAAGTGAAAAGCCGGGGGCTATACCAAGGTTTCCTTGGACTTCTTAAGATATACCCTTATGAATAATATATGAGGGATTATTAATGATCATGATGAGCAATTTATAAGATAATTAGAAATCTTGCAGCTTCCAGACACTTTACAATACTTATAAACTACAGAACGTTCTACCACATGAAATTACTAACTTAGAAAATTAATAATAATAACAAATTATTTGTTTAGGAGATGCTCATATAAGAAATAAATAAAATAGAATTAAAATGAAAAATGTTAGAGTAAAATAAAATCACAGAATTTTTTAAAAAGCACTGAGTTTTGTTTTATAAACTGAAAAATGAATGTGTTTCAAATTTCTTGACTCCAGATTCTGATTCCTCTTCCTACTACTTGCTTGACTTAAAGCAAGTTTTTTTTAACCCTACTGAGCATTTTTTATTCACCTGCCAAGTGAGATAATAATGCCTGTGCCTTACTGATTTGTCATCAGGAATAAATGAGATATACATTTCTTACTCTTAAACACTTTGAAATGTAAGTTACTGAGAGGTTTCTTAAAACTTGTACTGGCATGTGGGAAAATTTATTTACATAAATTAGAATCCTAGTGCTAAAAAAAATTTAATAATTATATAGTCCACTTTTATATTATTATAGATGCCGACAGAGTCAGAAAAACTTAAAGGTTCTGTGACAAAAATGTTACTAAAATTTAGGTGTCGTATGGTAAAGATGAGTAGATACTGCCCAATACAATGCTGTTCTAAGCAAATACAACAAAAGGTTTATGCTGAATGGATATGGATGTGAATACAATTGAATTATTAATTTAACAGAAATAATGGTAATTCATCATGGCAAGAAAAGAAAATAGTTTGACTTACAAGTTTTATGCCACGCCATATGCAATATTTAATTGTAAGGCTAAATGTAGAATTCTATGAATGCTGAATCATTCATTTAAAAAATTAAAGTGATTATTTTATCTATTCATTTGCTTTTGAAACTAAACTGAAAGCCTACTGTTAAGATAGCTCCATTTTTAAAAACACCAATACTTCTATCTGTACCATAATCTTTCTTGTTATAATTATTATACAGATTGATAAACAACTGCTTCCTTATGATGATCTCAAATGCTTTGTGCTATAAATTAATCTTTTCTAGCCCTCAGTGGAAAATGGAACACAGTTGCTTACCATCTTCTTCCTGATATTGATTTGTTTAAGTGATGACTTTGATTACTTTCTTTTGTTAGAGTCTGTCCCAAGAATGTTTCTCCACCACAGACTGGAAGTATAAGAGTACATTTTTGGCTAAGCACTAATTTCTAGAATCCACACTAGGCTACCTGCTCTAAAACCTCTCAATGTTTCCACCAAACTGTTGGAACTAATAGTAAATAAAACATAAATATTATTGTAAACAAAATCAAGATTTTTCTTAGGAAGCATTTCTGAGCATGCCTTAACATACAAAGACATGTGTGATTAAGTTACTCATTTTCTATTGCTGAAACATGGCCAAGCAAAGAGTAATAGTTAGCACCATGACAATTAAAAAATCTGAATAATGAGCTCATGAAATGTCTGATTTTGACTGCAGAAACTTCCCAATGACCTTCTCCAAATATTTTGGTGCAAATAATACACACATGAATTTATTTACAAGAAGTCTGCTCTAATGGGTTAATAGCTACAACCAAACAGAATTTTGAAGGGCAATTGACAAGGTAAGTTTAAAATCAAAATGGTCATTGTTCAACATTTCTTTCTGCCAGTAGTTTAAAAATTATACTAATTTCTGAATAAGACATTTCTGATTAATGAAAATAAGACAGCATTCATTGATCTCTTTAAAGACAAAAATGTGTATTTATACTCTCTGCCAAGTACATTTTTAGATGATGAAGGTACCACCTTAGATAATATATTATAAATCCATGATATTTGCTAAGTAGTGTAATCCCTAAGATAAATGTAAGGGCAGCCTGTTATCTGAGCAGAAAAGATCAACTTTTAACTCAAATCTTGGAGTATGATCATATTCAGTTCAGGGTCTACTGATTAATTTGCCTTAAGCACTTGTTGTAAGAGTAATAATGAGCTAATTAAGTAAAAAGTTGGTGGGAGTGGAACATTTCAGTTTCAAATACATAGAGGTATAAAAATACAGGGAACTTGAATAGAAATAGTAATAAGACTGGAACAAAGAAGAGTAGAGATGGCAAGAATGGAAATTTGGGAAGGCACGAAATCCAGAAGGCAATGAGAAAATGTAAGGTGAATGATAATTGTTTTTTACGAAACCTGAGCAGTTTTGGACAAGTATACAGAAGATCTATATGGAGCTACTCAATAGGCAGTTTGAGCATTTATTTAACATGTAAGAGGTAATTAAAGACATGATGCTTGATGAAGTCCCTCGAGGTGAGATTCTAGAGTAAAAGGAACAGAGAAATAAACATGAACCCCTGAAGAACTACAATACTTAAATGGATGGAGGAAAATGAAAAAGTGAATGAAAATAAACATTCAAAAAGGTAGATGGAAAACCAAGACAATTGTTTTATAATATAGCTCATATTGAGAGTGATAAATTATATCAAATTTTGAAGAGAAATGATATAAATTAACTAAGAACTCAAAAAAAATGTCACTTTAAGGAAAAAGCATTCAAAGTAGGATGTTGAGTTAAAATATAAAAACAATTAGGTATCTACGGGCTACAATTTCAATTTCATAAAATAAAAATATCTGGATATGTAAAGACAAGAAACTGGAAAGAAAATACATCATGTTCATACCAACTATATGTGGGTTATTTTAATTTTTGAAATCTAATAAATTTTCTCCAAAATTGTCTTAAAAATAAAGAGCAAAAACATTCATTGAATTTTTTTTATGTAAGGAGGCAGAATTTTAAAGTGGAAAAAGTTTAGAATCAGACTTGCCTGAGTTCCAGTACCAACTCCTCTGATAATAAATTTTGCTTCACTCAAAGCCAATTGAAAAAAGGCAATTTATGAAATAGTTCCTTTTCACTAAACTGAAATTTCACCTTTATCATAATATAAATCATGAGATACACATGATTTTATTATTTATTTTCTCTATTTTGTTCTATTGCTCCATGAATCTAATTCTGAGAACATAACAGTTAAATTGAAACTAAAGGCAAAATGAGCTAAAGATATTAGAGTAGAATAAATCAGCATCTTAATTACCTCCTCACATTCTATGTATGCTAGCAAAAGTGTACTAGGTATTCACTATTTCTACTATGTCCTCTTTAAACAAAGTCACTATTTTAAAATTCTAGAACAATTGTAGAGGGTGTTACTGGCTTGAATAATCATATTTGCAAATGAGTAAAGATGAAAAACTGGGATCTTGGGACATTAAGAAATTGTGATATGTTCAATTCTTGGCCTAGGGAATGAAAGCCAAAGCCAGTTAACCACAATAGGAGAAAAATCATTACAAATAAGTGATTCCAACAAGGGGCAAAAGGAAAGAATGTAGTTTGATGGAAGTTCTTTGAAACCCACACCTCCATAACCTTCTCCTTTGTTCCTCCCCACCACACCCTTTTTGCCTTCTTTCTTTCTCCTTTCTTTTATCTATGTCCATCTACCAATCTTCTAGTTTTCATCAATTTATATGTCCATCAATTTTGCATCACTTCTCTGGGTCATACAGCTACTTCCAAGGCATCTCTATTAAAAGTATTTACATTTCCTCATGGTCATACATACACATGGCCACACATCTTTCTGGGGAAATGGTCAAAATATGAATTTGACCATTCCTCATCTATGAGTTACTGAGGTTGCATTATATACCACTTAGGCCACTAACTGAAAATGGTACTTGGATCTATCTTAGACTTCCCATTGAACTATGCTATTAAAGAAATGTGTAAAATTTTCTTAACACTTAGGAATGTTGTGGCTTTATACCTTAGGGACATATTTTCTTTCATATTTTGAATCCTAATTTGAACAGTCTGATTCTTGGTGAGGTAGGAAAGATGCTGTGCCAAAAGAGAGACAAAAACACTTGATGTTTTCTGTTATATTATCCCTGAAGATATGGATTTATTCCTTGTGGAAAAACTGAACAAATATACAAGAGAAAAATAAATAAATTCAATACTAAGCACCCATAAATAGACTATAGTTCCCGGAGAGAGGGATAGATGTAGACAAAGAAGCTAGCAAGGAGATAATAAAAGTCAAAATTCAGGGAGAAATCAGACACCAAAGATCACTATCAAATAATAATATAGATTCAGAAACATAGTAATAAGCCTAAATTCACTGAATATTTTTTCATTTAAAGTTATTTTGGGAGAGGCACTTCTGTGCCATGACTTTTCCTTGGTGCACTTTAAAAGGACCATTCAGCTCCCAAATTTATTTTCTTCATGAAAGAATACAACCAACCAATGTGTATGATGATTTGCATGCATTTTTTTTTCAGGATGCTACATACTACAAAGAAATGCCCAATTAGCCTGTTAGCTTTAATACCCCCCTTCTCTCTTTCTCTTTTTCTTTCATATATATGTATGTATGTTTATTATATGTATGTATATCTTTGATGACTACAAAATAAAGATGTTTGATTCACTCTGACTCACTGATGGAAATATTAATCACAAAAATTCTTTAGAGAGTTCTTTATTGTTTCAAAACAATGATAGAAAATATGATTTCAGTTGCACAGTGCTGTGGACTCATAACATATAAAAATATGCAAAGCACATTGGAAAAATAAATTTAGAAAAAGGTAAATAATATATTTTCTTTCCTCTCCATCATTTAGAAGAGATGTTGATTGTAAATACACAATTTTTGGCCGCTCCTTTATAGTTAAGTTTCTATAATCTATTCTAGAACCTTGAATCCAGCTAAATGTATACAGGTACTTATCAAGTTAGGATACCCATTTAACTGCAGGGATTATTTTTGTTGTTCCTGCAATCATTGTGCATTTGAAATCAGCTATGAGAGCTAAATATAACTTGACTGCCCTCAGTCTTTTAAGCTCATTTTGGGCTTTCTTAGGTATAACACAGAATCAGAAAATAATATCTTTTCTAACAAGTTTACACTAATATAATTTTTGAATGTTTATATTTCAAACACTGATATCCTTTAACATTTTGAAACACAAATTCATCATTTATTGGGCCATGCATCCATATAATTACTTATATGATGAAAGTATTTTATTTTAATGATATAGACAAAAGTACTTGAATCAAAAGCAAACCATTTGAGGGCCTACAGTGAAGAGCCTTTGCATTTATTATCTCAATCACACAAGAGCCATGAAAAGTGGTGCAATTATTCTAACTCTGTGGATGACCAGTGATATAAGAAATGCTAATTATACCCGAAGTCACAGAAATGGAATGAGTTATTACGGATTTCAATGTCAGCTTTATCCAGTTCTAAGGCTATGGTTAGAAAGCAAAAGGTATTTGTTTGATGTGCTTTATTTTATGTGGTTGGAATATTCTAAGCTTTAACTGTGGAGAATACTGGTATAACAGTTTTCTTATATGCAAGAACTATATTTAAGAACTTTGGAAAGAGGTTCATGAAAACTACCACTTTTAAAACCAACTTTTTACATTTGTGCTCATAGCTCTCAGTTGAGGGATTACAAATAGGTAACTAACCAGTTAAGACTTCCAGATATTAGGGACTCTGTTATACGTATTGGAAAAAACAAAATCACAAGAATTGAAGTATCGCTCTGGTATGTTTTTGTGACAGAATCTTCCTGTGTTCATTAATGAAAATTGAAAAAGAAATTGAGTTATTTCTGGCAGAAGATTGTCTTGGTATATTTCATAATATAACCTTAGTTGGTCACATTTGAGTCTTCACTTTCTAGGAACAGTTTGCCAAATCCATCAACAAAGGATATAAAAATGCCCACTAGGGGAATACAATTTTAAAGACTCTAAATATTATTTACATGCAAATAAATGATAGATATGATTACTTCACTAAGAATTCCACCTGGATTTAGGTATGATACATAAAGATAATATTTTATTATAAAATAATATATAGTTTACGTGCTTCAGTAATTTATACAATACTAAGAATCTCAACCAGAAGTTTTTTTCAAACTTTTCAGCTCAGTTTTCCTTTTGAAACACAACAAAAGCATTTGTTTTTAAGGAGCTTTCCAAAGGAAACATTTAAAATATAATGTTAATGAACTCAATTCATTTTACAGTAAGTATTTTATAAGATGCTCAGGTTTCATAAGAAACAGGTAAACTTATTGTAACAATGTTATTCTTTCGCAAAAAGGGAAATCTAAAATTCTATACAGTGATTCATTTGAGAAGATGTGATTTTGAAGTTCGATTGTCCCAAAGTAACTGATAGTATTTTAAAGATGTGGGGAAGAAAAGAAATTGAAATATCAAGACAGACTAAGAGATGAAACGTATATACAACGTGTAGAAATGGGAAAGGCTAACAGAATATACATGTAGTTAATTCATTAAAATGTATAAACTTCAAATCAGTTAATATTTTTTTAATTTAAGAAACTGTTTTTAACCTAAAAATCATTAAGTGCAACTTTTATATAATTTCTAAGTAATTCTTTTCATTAGAATCAAAGGTACTATATGAATGCAGATTAGCAAAATTTGACAAGCTCCCTAATTATGTTCTCATTTAGTGTCAAACTAGTATTGATCTGTGTCTTTTAACTAAATTTATTTCATGTACTACAGATATTAAAATGTGTATTTACTACATATTAAACATTAAATAATTTAACAAATATGTGTTGATAATATGATAGGACACCAAAATCAATGATCATAGATAAATATCCTCAGATGTTTCTTCACAGCACATTTTTACCTAATGAAGAAAAATAGCTATATAAAGTCACATTTTCTTCTTATGCAATAGATTTTCCACATTTCTATAAAAAGTTCAGTCTTGAATCTTCACTGCAGATCAGATCTCAAAGTAGAAGAGACAATCATAAAACTTAAATTATTAATAATGGTAGGGATGATGGAACCTCAAAAGAATCCAGGTCAGGTGAAGAGTCAGAGCTGCCAGAAGCCATGGGCCACAATGACCATAACGGCTGAAAATGCTAGAGGGATAGTCCAAAAAATATTGACTTTCAGAGATTTATGAAGATGCCTAATAGAACATGGTGACCCTGAGGACCAAAAGAGATACACTTAATGAGGGTACAACATAATATCTATAATAATAGAAGACATTAATGGAGAAGCAAGAGAATGAGGGGCTGGCTTCAATGAAAAGACATGATTCCTTCCTCCATTTCCAAATATGAGCCAATATTCAGTTCCAGGTGCCACTGATTCAAGAAGTGGCTGGGTTCCCAGGACAAAAGACTCTGTGACACCACATCAAGTATATAGTATAATTCTGCAGCCCTCTCCCAAAGAATCGTCTTGCTATTAACTAGGAGAAAAAGAATATATGAATATTTTGAGGACTATTGGGACACAGTGTCTGAGTTGACACTGGTAAATATAGGCATAAAATAGGACTACAACTCCTCTGTTAGTGTGAGTATATACATGGCTGGTTGATAAATGGAATGCTGGTTAAATTTCAGCTTATAGTAAGTCCACTGAATCTGCAGACTCATGTATCTGTACTGTTACCAAGTGTGTAGTTGGGATTGACATAACTGGAAGTTGGAATAACATGCACATCAGGCCCTTGGCCTCTGAGTAAGGAGTGGCATAAGGGGGAAGGCCAAGTGAAATCCTTGAAACTTTTCTCTCCCTGACCAGGAATGTAAATCAAAACCAATATTTTATCTCGGGGGAAATATAACAATTAGTACCACTCTTAAGGATCTAAAGGTGGTATTGCCTATCATATTTCTGCTTCAATAGTCTGACACATGCAAAACCTGGACGGGTCCTAGAGAATGACTAGAAACTGCTAGTTCATCAAAGTAGTAGCCCTGATCAAAACTGTGATGTTTTGATTATAATGTTACTTGAAGGTTCAATAAGGACTCATGTATATGGCATGTGATCACTGATTTAGTAAATGTATTCATTTCTATACTGATCTAACCTCATCCTCATTAAGCTACTAGCTATGTAGGAAATGCTACCCATCAAAACACACTAACACTTTCCACAGGATCCTTGGAATATGTTTGCATTCAAGAAGTCTGTCCAGATGCAGTCTTATGTAAACCATAATATGTTTCTAGGCTGATGAGACACCACTTATTCTCCTGTATGTAGGACTTAGTCATGACAGGAACAGATGGCTTTAAGGTGAGCGAGTCAGAGTTTTCATTTCTTGTGGTGGTTTTAAATATTTCAAGAATTAAAAAAAAACATTAGTTTTGAAAATTCTTGTCACACATTTATAATATTCACAAACCACAGAGAAAGAAAAAAAAGATTTTATAGGGAATAATGTTAGATAGAAAAGAACAAAATGAGACTTCAGTCATTTAATTATCCTTAAATGCCAGAAGCAATATATTGCAAGTTATATAGGAAAAATAAGTCACATTCACTGTAGAATTCTATTCCAACAAAATTTCAAGGATGAATGAGGTTTACTCACATAGGTATGGTTCTTGAGATGGGAAGAATTAATCCAAGATAGAGTATGAATATTGAATTAAAGAAATTGGAAGGCATGGAGTACAATTCACATAAGGAAAATGAAGCCAGAAAGAAATGAAAAGAGGATTTGTTAGACTAAATATCTGGAGATTCCCAATTTAATGGTAAACCTGAATTGTCTAAAGGTTGATTTTTAAAATATGATTCTAGTAACACTATGTACCAGAGAATTTAATATTTACATAAGCACAAATGTTAAAACCCAGTTCTTTAAAAATATTCATACAGACAAAACTTAGAGGACTTATACAATATACTTTTCATTGCAACTTTGTAGTGTGAATGCCATATGCCCTAATTTTTTAATATTTCATGGTAGATGATAAAGAATAACATTTTTTAAGTTGGTAAATAAAGACAAAACTCATTAATTTATTCAATTCATGCAGTCACTAAAGTAAGAAGTTATAAGTGAGAAATAATCATATTGTAAAATGGGAAATGAAGTCAGAGACTAGTTTAAGTGTATAAGATTCTCAGATATAAACATAGACCATTTCTAATGAAAAAGAAATGATAACTCACAGTCTGAAGCCACAATGCCAGAAGAATGAATACAAAAGCCACATAGATTCACTCTCAGGGAGTAGGTAAAGCCTTAATCCAGAAAATGGAGACGTGTGCCAGGCTGTAGTAAAGAACTTCAATGGCCCAGTGACCAATATATCCATCAATTTTTACCCTTTTTGAATGGACATCATTTCAAGTCCTTGCCTAAAAACTGTATGCTTGATATAGAAGAATACGGACCAGAAATTCTGTCTCTTAGTTAACATATCTTCAAATCAAGAGGAGCTGTAACTGAGGAACCTCATCTGTACCTGGTCATAATTTAGATGATAAGACCCAGGAATTTAAGCCTGAGCCTGATGTCATAATGTCCTGAGTACTTTGGGAATCTTGGGGAGGTTGAGTATATTTTGCATATGAGAAGAATGTAAATAATTTGTGATCAGTGGTTAGATTGTGTACGAGTGAAAAATGGCCACATTTTCTTTGTCACTTACCCCATTTAGACATGGTGTTTATTTGTCCATTTAGACATGGTGTTTATTTAGACATGGTGTTTATTTGTCCATACTTGTGAATCTGGTCTGGCCTTGAGACTGGCTTTGACTACTCAAGCATAGATATTTTACTTTAAAGCAGTTTTGCAAAGAATAAAACTTAAAAGAAATCAAAGAAACATTCATTTCACAGACATAGAAAACAATCTTGTGGTTACTAAAGCAGAAAGGGGGGCAGTGAGGAATAAATTAGGAGTTTGGAATTAACAGATACACACTAGTATATATAAAACAGATAAACAACAAGGACCTACTGTATAGCACAGGGAACTATATTCAGTATCCTGTTATAACCTACAATGGAAAAGAATCTGAAAAAGAATATATATATATATATATATATATATATATATATATATATAAACTGAATCACTTTGCTGTACATCTGAAGCACATTTTAAATCAACTATACTTCAATAAAAAATTGAAAAAAAGAAACATTCATTATTTATATTACTAACAATTTTAAATTGTATTTATATTGACCCTGTGTATTTAAAATAACCATAAAAGAATCAATTAAAAACAAACAAAAAAAACAAATGAAAAGTATTCATTTGTGCAGAATCCTACATAAAATAATTCATTTTCAGGAGGTGTTTGAATTAATTTATTTTAAAATAAAGAATCTTATGAGAATAATATCAGTTTAAAGAATTAACTTTTGGAAAAGTATTTTACAAAAAGTAAAAAATATTAAAAGTTTGTATTACCAGCTTGTCTCATACTATCTATCTATATATACATACACATACATACATAAATTTATTTAATCTAGTTTAAGTTTATTAGACATGAAAAAGATGGGATTCTCTGGAGGAATATAGATCCTTGAAGCATTTTTATATGATAGTAGATATACTAATATATAAGGAAATATTAAAAACGAGTGGAATAATCAATAAATATGTAACACTATAGGGCTTTGTGTCATGTGGGTTTAAAGAAAGGAGAAAGTAGAAAATATTTTATTGAAAAAGATCTAGAATAATCAAAGAATTTTAAAGTTGGAGATAGGGAAATGAAGCTTTACTGTACAAAATGAACAATAAATGTTTAGAATATTTAGAAAATAGTGTGTAGTCTATATTAAGTGGAACGTAGTGTCTATACAGATGAAGTTCAAAAATTGGGGCTATGCTGTAGAAAAGTTTTAACAGAATGAGGAATTTATTCTTAACTGATCAACATAATCAGAGCTGTTCTCCAAAAATTAATCTGCTAACATTGCTGAAGGTTGATGGGAAGAAAGAAATACAAAAGGGTGAAAGGTGTGGTACATGGTTACTATAATGGTGCAGGTGAGAGTTAAAAAGGATTTGAAACAGAGGTGTGTCTATGGGAATGCACTACAGTCAAAGAACATGGGAAATACAAAATTTGTTCAACCTGGAATTGGTCAGAAAAGTAGTTTCTATTAATAGGGAAAGAAAAAGTGCTCTTTTTATGCTAATTATAAATTAAATTAAAATACTATGTTGCTATTTTAATGTTTCTGAAAAGTACATTTATTTTTATTTCTACAATGAAAAATATTTTCACTGTATATTTTATGATCTTCATAGTTATTCACTGAGTGCCATGATGAGAAAATATCCTACTGATGACTTATATCAGTAAAATGAGCTGAGTATATGAAGCTTTAGGAGTAATGCAGAAAAACCTATTTGGGATAGAGCAGTAGTTGATGGCTACCTCTATGTTTTCTCTTCTAAATCAAAAGCAATTCAATTACCTTGTATAAAAAATGTTCTCAGTACAATAAGCCTCTTTCTAAATCACTAACTATATTTAAACGTATCTTTGAATGGGCTCATCAACTTGTATTCAATTATATACTTAGATTTGACTTTGGTCTCTCTTCCACACTGTTGTAACTTAAACAGAAGATATCGTGCAGAACTATTCCTTTGATTCAACTTGTCAGCTTTACATTTATGAAGCGGATCACAAATGCAATCTTACCTCACTCTACATTTTTAAACTTATTCATTCATATTCAATTATTCTGCTATCTGTATTTTTCCAATACCTTCTAGAGAAGGGTCCCATCCTTCAAATTCTTCACTGGTTAAAAAAGTGAGACATAATACTATTCTATTGTGCATTTCAAATATATTCCCAGTTCACTTGTTATATGAATTCACATTCACAACTTGTATTTTCAAAAGGGAAGAAAAAAAGTGTTTTAGTAAAGTAGCATACTTCACATAACCCTGTACAGCTGATCAGTATTATGTTATAAATATAATACATAGTTAAAATCTGTGTTTTGTATTTCATTGTAGTATATATCAAAAGCAGTATTAAATCATTTTCCATGTGCTTCCAGCAGTATGGGTCAAGGGATTAGAGACTATTTCCTTATACAAATGAATAATGGAAAGGAACTGACAGGTCTTTTTGAGGGTTTAAGGAGTAAGTCCTTAATAGTGGCTCTCACAGGTTTGAGAGTGACAAGGGATAATAAATTGGAGTCACTGTCTTATGAATTTTGCTTTGTAAAAATGTCTCTCCCTTCCCCAAACATTCTGCCACAAACCTCTCCACACAGCATTTCTCTGCCAGTTGAAATGTTATCTACATAAAAATTGCATTGGTGACAAATAATTTCACAATGTATACATATCTAATTATCACATTGTATACTTTAAACCTATATATGCATTTTCTTCTAGATGGTCCAATTTGTTGGTGTATAGCTATTCATATTATTTTATACTCCTTCATGCTCATGGATTGGAAGAATTAACATTGCTAAAATGTCCATATTACCTAAATCAATCTACAGATTTAATGCAATCTCTATCAAAATTCCAATGACTTTTTTTTTTTTTTTTTTTTTTTTTTTTTTTTTTTTTGCGGTACGCAGGCCTCTCACTGTTGTGGCCTCTCCCATTGTGGAGTGCAGGCTCCAGACAAGCAGGCTCAGTGGCTATGGCTCATGGGCCGAGCCACTCTGAGGCATGTGGCATCTTCCCGGACCGGGGCACGGATCCGTGTCTCCTGCATCAGCAGGCAGACTCTCAACCACTGTGCCACCAGGGAAGCCCTCAATGACATTTTTCATACAAATAGAACACAAAATGCTAAAATTTATAGGAAACCACAAAAGGCCCTGAATAACCAAAGCAATCCTGAGAAAAAAGAACAAAGCTGGAGGTATAACACTATCAGATTTCAAATTATATTACAAAGCTATAGTAATAAAAATAGCACAGTATTGGCAGAAAAAAAAAGACACATAGATCAATGGAAAAGAATTGAGAGCCCAGAAATAGAGACATATGTGGAAAATTAATTTACAGCTCAGGAACAAAGAACATACAATGAAGAAAGAATAGTCTTTTGAAAAAATGGTGTTAGGAAAACCACACAACCACATGCAAAAGAATGAAATTAGACCACTATCTCACACCATACACAAAAATCAACACAAAATATATTAAGGAATTGAATGAAATACCTGAAACCATAAAACCCATAGAAAAAAAACATAGGCACTATGCTCTTTGACATTGTTCTTAGCAATATCTTTCTGGATATGTATACTCAGGCAAGGAAAACAAAAGCAAAAATAAACAAAATGGGACTACATAAAACTAAAAAGCTTCTTCATAGCAAAGGAAACCACCAACAAAAGAAAAAGACAATACACAGAATGGGAGAAAACATTTGCAAACCATGTATCCAGAAAGAGGTTAATATCCAAAATATATAAAAACTCATACAACTCAGCAACAAAAAACAAACAACCCAACTGAAAAATGAGCAGAGGATCTGAATAGACATTTTTCTAAAGAAGACAGACAGATGGCCAACAGGGACATAAAAAGTTGTTCAACATTACTAATTATTAGGGAAATATAAATCAAAACCACAATGAGCTCTTACCTCACACCCGTTAGAATGGACATTATCAAAAAGGCAACAAATAACAAGTATTGGAGAGGATATGGAGAAAAGGGAACCCTCATACACTGTTGGTGGAAATGTAAACTGGTGTAGCCAATCTGGAAAACAGTATAGATATTCCTCAAAAAATCAAAAACAGAACTACCATATGATCCAGTTGTCTACTTCTGGGTATTTACCAAAGGATAGGAAACTAAAAGATATATATCCCTATGTTCCTTGAAACACTATTTACAATAGCCTATATATGGAAACAACTTAAGTGCCTACCAATGGACAAAGAAGAGGTGGGATACACACACACACACACACAGAGATATATATGTATACATACACACACTCATAAAACACTACTCAGAATAACAAAACATGAAAGCTCACCATCTGCAACAACATGAATGGACCTTGAGAGTATTATGCTAACTGAAATAAGTCAGAAGGAGAAAGACAAATACTGTATGATTTCACTCATCTAGAATATGAAATTTTTAAAAAATTTTTCAATAAATGAAGAAACCAAACCAAACAAAAACAAACACATAGATAGAGAAAACAGTATGGTTACCAGAGGGGAAGGGGATTTGGGAGACGGTGAAATGGGGAAAGGAGATGAATTGTATGTTGACGGATAGAAAATAAACTGTTGGTGGTGAGCAAGCTCTAGTGTATACAGAAGTCCAAATATAATGTTGTACATGTGAAACATATAATGCTATAAACTAAAGTTAACTCAATAAATAATTTTTTTAACTTTATTGGAATATAGTTGCTTTAAAATGGTGTGTCAGTTTCTGCTGTATAACAAAGTGAATCAGCTATACATATACATAAATCCCCATATCTCCTCCCTCTTGCATCTCCCTCCCACACTCCCTATCCCACCCCTCTAGCACCGAGCTGATCTCCCTCTGCTATGCAGCCGTTTCCCACTACCTATCTAGTTTACATTTGGTAATGTATATATGTCCATGCCACTCTCTCACTTTGTCCAAGCTTACCAATCCCCCGTGTCCTCAAGTCCATTCTCAATGTCTGTATCTTTATTCCTGTCCTGTCCCTAGGTTCTTCAGAATCTTTTTTTTTTTTTTTTTAGATTCCATATGTATGTGTTAGTATATGGTATTTCTTTTCCTCTTACTGACTTACTTCACTCTGTATGACAGACTCTAGGTCCATCCACATTGCTACAAATAACTCAATTTCGTTTCTTTTTATGGTTCAGTAATATTCCATTGTATATATGTACCAAGTTTTCCTTATCGATTCATCTGTCCATGGACACTTAGGTTGCTTCAACCTAAGTTGAAGCAGGTAAGCTAAGTTACCTGGCTATTGTAAATAGAGCTACAGTGAACACTGTGGTACCTGACTCTTTTTGAATTATGGTTTTCTCAGGGTATATGCCCAGAAGTGGGATTGATGGGTCATATGGTAGTTCTATTTTTAGTTTTTGGAGGGACCTCCATATGGATCATCATAGTGACTATATCAATTTACATTCTCACCAACAGTGCAAGAGGGTCCCTTTTCCCCATACCCTCTACAGCATTTATTGTTTGTAGGTTTTTGATTATGGCCATTCTGACTGGTGTGAGGTGACACCTCATTGTAGTTTTGATTTGCATTTCTCTAATGATTAGTGATGTTGAGCATCCTTGCATATGTTTGTTGGTGATCTGTATATCTTCTTTGGAGAAATGTCTATTTAGGTCTTCTGTCCATTTTTGGATTGGGTTGTTTTTTTGATATTGAGTTGCATGAGCTGCTTGTATATTAAGTAGATTAATCCCTTCTCAGTGGCTTTGCTTGCAAATAACTTCTCCCATTCTGAGGGTTCTCTTTTCATCTTCTTCTTTTTTTTTTTTTTTTTTGTGGTTTTTGTGGTATGCGGGCCTCTCACTGTTGTGGCCTCTCCCTTTGCGGGGCACAGGCTCCGGATGCGCAGGCTCAGCGGCCATGGCTCACGGGCCCAGCCGCTCCGCGGCACGTGGGATCTTCCCAGACCGGGGCACGAACCCGTATCCCCTGCATCGTCAGGCGGATTCTCAACCACTGTGCCACCAGGGAAGCCCTCTTTTCATCTTCTTTATAGCTTCCTTTGTGGTGCAAAAGCATTCAAGTTTCATTAGGTCCCATTTGTTTATTTTTGTTTTTATTTCCACTTCCCTAGGAAGTGGGTCAAAGAGGATCTTGCTGTGATTTATGTCGTACAGTGTTCTATGCTTCCTCTAAGAGTTTTGTAGTGTCTCGCCTTACATTTAGGCCTTTAATCTGTTTGGAGTTTATTTTTGTGTATGGTGTTAAGAAAGGTCCTAATTTCATTCTTTTACATGTAGCTGTCCAGTTCTCCCAGCACCACTTACTGAAGAGGGCGTCTATTCTCCATTGTATATAGTCTTACCTCCTTTATCAAAGATAAGGTGACGTATATGTGTGGGTTTATCTTTGGGCTTTCTACCCTGTTCCATTGATCTATATTTCTGTTTTTGTGCCAGTACAATACTGTCTTGATTACTGTAGTTTTGTAGTATAGTCTGAAGTCAGGGAACCTGATTCCTCCAGCTCCATATTCCTTTCTCAAGATTGCTTTGGCTATTTTGGGACTTTTGAGTTTCCATACAAATTGTGAAATATTTTGTTCTACTTCTGTGAAAAATGCCCTTGGTAGTTTGATAGGACTTGCATTGAATATGTAGATTGCTTTGGGTAGTAGAGTCATTTTCACAATGTTGATTCTTTCAATCCAAAACATGGTATATCTCTCCATCTGTTGGTATCATCTTTGATTTCTTTCATCAGTGTGTTATAGTTTTCTGCACACAGGTCTTTTGTCTCCTTAGGTAGTTTTATTCCTAGTATTTTATTCTCTATGTTACAACTGTAAATGTGAGTATTTCCTTAATTTCTCTTTCAAATTTTTCATCATTAGTGTATGGAATGCAAGAGATTTCAGTGCATTAATTTTGTATCCCGCTACTTTACCAAATTCATTGATTAGCTCTAGTTTTCTGGTAACATCTTTAGGATTTCCTACGTATAGTATCATGTCATCTGCAAACAGTGACAGTTTTACTTCTCTTTTCCAATTTGGATTCCTTTTATTTCTTTTTCTTCTCTGACTGCTGTGGCTAAAAAATTCCAAAACTATGTTGACTAATAGTGGTGAGAGTGGGCAACCTTGTCTTGTTCCTGATCTTAGAGGAAATGGTTTCAGTTTTTAACCATTGAGAATGTTGTTGGCTGTCAGTTTGTCATATATCGCCTTTATGATGTTGAGGTAAGTTCCCTCTATGCCTACTTTTTGGAGGGTTTTTTATCATAAATGGGTGTTGACTTTTGTCAAAAGATTTTTCTGCATCTATTGAGAGGATCATATGGTTTTACTACTTCAGATTTTTTTTTTTTTTTTTTTTTTTTTTTTTTTTTTTTTTTTTTTTTTTTTTCGGTATGCGGGCCTCTCACTGTTGTGGCCTCTCCCGTTGCGGAGCACAGGCTCCGGTCGCACAGGCTCAGCGGCCATGGCTCACGGGCTTAGTTGCTCCGCGGCATGTGGGATCTTCCCGGACCAGGGCACGAACCCGTGTCTCCTGCATCGGCAGGCGGATTCTCAACCACTGCGCCACCAGGGAAGCCCTCTACTTCAGATTTTTAATATGGTGTATCACATTAATTGATTTGCATATATTGTAGAATCCTTGCATTGCTGGGATAAACCCCACTTGATCATACTGTATGATCCTCTTAATGTGCTGTTGGATTCTGTTTGCTATTATTTTGTTGAGTATTTTTGCATCTATGTTTATCAGTGATATTGGCCTGTAGTTTTATTTTTTTGTGACATCTTTGTCTGGTTTTGGTGTCAGGGTGATGGTGGACTCATAGAGTGAGTCTGGGAGTGTTCCCACCTCTGCTGTATTTTGGAAGAGTTTGAGGATAGGTGTTACCTCTTCTCTAAATGTTTGATAGAAGTCACCTGTGAAGCCATCTGTTCCTGTGCTTTTGTTTGTTACAAAATTTTAAATCACAGTCTTAATTTCAGTGCTTGTGATTGGTCTGTTTATATTTTCTATTTTTTCTTGGTTCAGTCTCCGAAGGTTGTGCTTTACTAAGAATTTGTCCATTTCTTCCAGGTTGTCCATTTTATTGGCATAGAGTTGCTTGTAGTAATCTCTCATGATCCTTTGTATTTCTGCAGTGTCAGTTGTTACGTCTCCTTTTCTCCTTTTTCATTTCTAGTTCCATTGATTTCAGTCTTCTCCTTTTTTTTTTTTTTTTTTTTTTTTTTGATGAGTCTGGCTAATGGTTTGTCAATTTTCCTTATCTTCTCAAAGAACAAGCTTTTAGTTTTATTGTTCTTTGCTATTGTTTCCTTCATTTCTTTTTCAATTATTTCTGATGTGATCTTCATGATTTCTTTCCTTCTGCTAACTTTGGGGTTTTTTGTTCTTCTCTCTCTGATTGCTTTAGATGTAAGGTTTGGTTGCTTATTTGAGATGTTTCTTATATCTTAAGGTAGGATTGTATTGCTATAAACTTCCCTCTTAGAACTGTTTTTGCTGCATCCCATAGGTTTTTGGTCATCATGTTTTCATTGTCATTTGTTTCTAGGGATTTTTTGACTTCCTCTTTGCTTTCTTCAGTGATACCTTGGTTATTAAGTAGTATACTGTTTCACCTCCATGTGTTTGTATTTTTTACAGATTTATTCCTATAATAGATATCTAGTCTCATAGCATTGTGGTCAGAATGGATACTTGGTATGATTTCAATTTTCTTAAATTTCTTAAATTTCAATTTTCTTACATTTCTTATTCCTATAATTGATATCTAGTCTCATAGCATTGTGGTCAGAATGGATATTTGGTATGATTTCAATTTTCTTTAAATTCTTAAATTTTCTTAAATTTCTTAATTTTTTTTTATAGATGCATTTTTGTTTATTAAGGATTTAGTTATCTTCCTTTGCACCTGTTGCTAGTTTTTAGAGATGTTCCAGTGGATGTGTTAAGTGTCCACTGATTTTTTTTCAGTTGTTCAAATATCCAATTAGAACCTCTCAGGCTTCCATTCTGTGGCTCTCATTTCAGGACTGTACACTTATGAAACTTACTTCCATTGTCTTCCTGAATTGGATTCCTGTTTCCTGGAATTAAGTTAATTTTTGCTAATTTTTCATTTCTGCTCAAGTTCTTTTTCCAACATGATCTATCCTGGAGAATGTTCCATGAAGACTTGAGAAGAAAGTGTATTCTGTTGTTTTGGGATGAAATGTCCTATAAATATCAATTAAGTCCATCTTGTTTAATGTGTCATTTAAAGCTTGGGTTTCCTTATTTATTTTAATTTTGGATGAGCTGTCCACTGGTGAAAGTGGGGTGATAAAGTCCCCTACTATGATTGTGTTACTGTTGATTTTCCTTTTATGGCTGTTAGCACTTGTCTTATGTATTGTGGTGCTCCTATATTGGGTGCATAAATATTTACAATTTTTATATCTTCTTCTTGGATTGATCCCTTGATCATTATGTAGTGTTGTCTCTTGTAATAGTCTTTAAAGCCTATTTTGTCTGATATGAGAATTGCTACTCCAGCTTTCTTTTGATTTCCATTTGCATGCAATATCTTTTTGCATCCCCTCACTTTCAGTCTGTATGTGTCCCTAGGTCTGAAGTGGGTCCCTTATAGACAGCATATGTATTGGTCTTGTTTTTGTATCCATTCAGCCTATGTCTTTTGGTTGGAGTATTTAATCCATTTACATTTAAAGTAGTTATCGGTATGTATGTTCCTATTACCATTTTCTTAATTGTTTTGGGTTTGTTATTGTAACTCTTTTCCTTCTCTTGTGTTTCCTGCCTGGAGAAATTCCTTTAGCATTTGTTGTATAGCTGGTTTGGTGGTGCTGAATTCTCTTAGCTTTTGCTTATCTGTAAAGGTTTTAATTTCTCCATTGAATCTGAATGAGATCCTTGTGGGTAATCTTGGTTGTAGGTTTTTCCCTTTCATCACTTTAAATGTCCTGCCACTCCCTTCTGGCTTAAAGAGTTTCTGCTGAAAGATTAGCTGTTAACCTTATGGGGATTCCCTTGTATGTTAATTGTTGTTTTCCCTTGCTTCTTTTAATATTTTGTCTTTAATTTTTGATATTTTGATTAGTATGTGTCTTGGCGTGTTTCTCCTTGGATTTATCCTGTATGAGACTCTTTGCAATTCCTGGACTTGATTGACTATTTCCTTATCCACATTAGGGAAGTTTTCAACTATAATCTCTTCAAATATTTTCTCAGTCCCTTTTTTTTTTTCCTCTTCTTCTTCTGGGACCCCTATAAGTCAAATGTTGGTGCATTTAATGTTGCCCCAGAGGTCTCTGAGATTTTCCTCAATTCTTTTCATTATTTTTTCTTTATTCTGCTCTGCAGTAGTTATTTCCACTATTTTATCATCCAGGTCATTTATCCGTTCTTTTGCATCAGTTATTTTGCTATTGATTCCTTCTAGAGAATATTTAATTTCATTTATTGTGTTGTTCATCAATGTTTGTTTTCTCTTTAATTCTTCTAGGTTCTTGTTAAAAGTTTCTTGTATTTTCTCCATTTTCTTTCCAAGATTTTGGATCATCTTTGCTATCATTACTCTGAATTCTTTTCCAGGTAGACTGCATATTTCTCTTCATTTGTTGGTCTAGTGGATTTTTACCTTGCTCCTTCATCTGCTGTGTGTTTCTCTGTCTTCTCATTTTTCTTAACTTACTGTGTTTGGGGTCTCCTTTTCGCAGGCTGCAGGTTCATAGTTCCCATTGTTTTTGGTGTCTGCTTCCAGTGGGTAAGGCTGGTTCAGTGGGTTGTGTAGGCTTCCTGGTCGAGGGGTCTAATGTTTTTGTTCTGGTGGATGAAGCTGGATATTGTCTTTCTGGTGGGCAGGTCCATGTCTGGTGGTGTGTTTTGGGACTTCTATGAAATTATTATAATTTTAGGCAGCCTCTTTTACAATGTGTGTGTCTGTGTTCCTGTCTTGCTAATTGTTTGGCATAGGGTGTCCAGCACTGTAGCTTGCTGGTCACTGAGTTGAGTTGGGTAGTGTTGAGATGGACATCTCTAGGGGCGCTTTTCCCATTTAATATTTTGTGTGGCCAGGAGGTCTCTGGTGGACCAATGCCCCGAACTCGGCTCTCCTACCTCAGAGGCTCAGGCCTGACACTCAGCCAGAGCACCAAGACCCTGTCAGCCACTTGACTCAGAGGAAAAGGGAGAAAACAAAAGAAAGGAAGAAAAAATAAAATAAATTAATAAATAAAATAAAATAATTAAAATAGAAAAAAATTATTAAAAATAAAAATTTAAAGAGAAAGAAGAGAGCAATCAAACCACCAATGATAACAAGCGCTGAAAACTATACTAAAAATGAAAAAAGAAAAACAAAAATGGACAGTTAGAACCCTAGAAAGCAAAGCTATACAGACAAAATCATATAAAGAAGCATACACATACACACTCACAAAGAGAAAAAAGAAAAAAAAAGAAATATATATATATACATATATATATATATATATATATATGAGGAAGAGAGCAAATCAATAAACGATTCTACCAATGATAATAAGCTCTAAATACTAAACTAAAATAAACATAAAACCAGAAACAAATTAGATGCAGAAAGCAAACTCCAAGTCTACATTTGCTCCCAAACTCCACTGCCTCAATTTTGGGATGATTCATTGTCTATTCAGGTATTCCACAGATGCAGCGTACATCAAGTTGATTGTGGAGATTTAATCTGCTGCTCCTGAGGCTGCTTGGAGAGATTTCCCTTTCTCTTCTTTGTTTGCACAGTGTCTGGGGTTCAGTTTGGATTTGGCCCCACCTCGGCGTGTAGGCCATCTGAGGGCATCTTTTGGGAAGTCTGAGGTCTTCTGCCAGCATTCAGTAGGTGTTCTATAGGAGTTGTTCCACATGTAGATGAAGTTTTGATGTGTCTGTTGGGAGGGAGGTGATCTCCACGTCTTACTCCTCCACCATCTTGAAGGCTCCCCCTCAATAATTTAATTAAATTTAAAATATTTCTACTAGCTGATTGACAGTTATTTTCTGGAAGAGATGAGAAATTACTGCTAAGCTTGCTGCTGAACAATATGACAGAAGTTTTCTATGGCATTTGAAGGCTTTAGCTGTAAGGTGAAAGTAAACATACTTAACACTGTATTTTTTAAAGTTACTATATAAATCATTTTACTCTGTGTTAAATTTGAGAACCTAATACTTGATAAAAATTTAAGAAATACTTATCATGCAAAATTACCTTTTTCATAAAGTCAGATCTTTCTGAACTTGATAATTTACCTTTCCATAAGCTTCTAAATGAGATTTACTCAAATACATCAATATTTTTTCTGAACAATGGGAAAAGGTAATTTAGCACAATTTGATACCTAATCAAACAATGTTATCTTTTTTAAAACGGCAAAATACTGTGCCCAACTCATAACTAACTAATTTACTGTCCTAATTTTATGGGTTATTAGCTTACTGTCCTAATTTTATGGATTAGGCATGATTTTTGGTATCTTATCAAGACTTAGATATTAAGAGAGATAAAGATTGAGATCTCCTGATGTTTCCAATATTACTTTATTTCTTGTTATTCTCTGTGTTCATTCATGGCAATGACAAGACAGTAATGAGCATATTTCTGAAAAATTAGGATTCCAGTTTGTTTCATAGCAAACTTCCATTTATGCCTATTTCTCTACATTAGAAAAAAATCTGATGTCTATTAACATTTTATTATATTTCATTAACTATTTTGCACAGGTCCACCCCAATTTAATGATCTATAACTTTTACAGAGTAAAGTAAAATAAAATTGTAATAATAAACTAAATGGCACTGTAGCATCTGTCCTTTCTTACGTAGAATGGTATTTGGGTGGCTCTGTAATTGCAGTATGAGTCCTATGTAACCCAGAGTGAAGTGGGTATTTCTGATATAATGGTTTTCTTTTTTATCTCATTTTTTCTTTTCTTATATCCTCTTCTTTTTCCTTCCTTCCTCCTTCTCTTCTTCTCTACTTCTAACAAGAGGTCTTTACAGAATCTTCAAAGCATGTCAGATGCTGCTACATTGTCAACCTGTGTACAGTGTCAAATGAGCAACCTAAATTCAAAATTTAGCTGATATCCATTCTCAGAAAAACATTGAGAAATACTCAGACTCGCCTAGAGTTAACACAGTTAAAGGCAGCAATGTCCTACCTTTCAGTTATAGGACTGACATCCACTTAAGCTTAGTTGACAAACAGAGCTTGTATATTTATTTTTCCCCCTAATTGAACATTATTCAAATTCTCTGAAGATGATTAGCTGCAAAACATATATGTCTTATATCACAGTCAATACTAGAAATCTAGAATTTTATTAATTTATTTTGACATTCAAGGAAAGGTGATTTTTCTCCACAGCCAATCACCACAGTAAAATAAAATAATATCTGTGTTATTTTGAAGGGAACTTACACTCACTTCAAGTGAAAGATAATGTACAGCTGTCCTAATTTATCATGTTTCTCCATTTCTTATTCATTCATAAATAAGTAAACACACTGGATGATGTCTTCACATCCTCATACATATGTATGCTCTTGCTTCGACTTCTCCCATAGAACATTTACCTTAGAAAAGTGTCTACCTTCCTTTCTTATCAGAAAGCTATGTGGGAAAACTAAAATATACAAATAGTAGAGTTTACACAGAAAACAGATGTGAAAGACAATTAGACCTATGTTTTAATTTTTTCAGCTATACCAGTTATCAGAAATGTTATGTTACTTACAGTGTCTTTTACTTGCTCTTTCCTAAAGGGTGATATCAATATAAATTTTACATGATTGTTGAGAGAAACAAATGTAATGACATCTGAAAATGTCTGGTACAGAGTGAAGGTTCAATAAATAATATTCTGCACATCTTCCGCTTTTAGGATGCAAGTGTTGTGGTCATTATCTTCAACAGTAAGAAAAAAAATGGAGTTCTTCAAAACTATGTCCTCATTACTGAATTTCCTCTCTCTTTATATCTGAGAAGAGGAAGGGTTTTCAGTGTCTTGCAGAGAAACCAAGTTACCTTCCTTCTCTTCCTCCAGCTAGTCCTCATCATCTTCCTTCTTCTTTATTAGTTTGAATATATATGAGCTATGCACTTAGTTTTTGATTTATATACACCCACTTCTGGATCCTGGTAACTACCCATAATCAAGAAAATAGAAGTGATATTTTCCAACACAACTCAATGGATGCAGCACTCTATTAGCATAAGTTACAGAAGAAATTTTATTATGAGGTTAATATCACTGCAAATGATCAGATTATTATTTGGATGCTTCATCCTTAGACTAGACTTCTTAAAGTCTTCCTTTCCAGTCTTAATAAGGTCCAAATGACAATCTCTCTTGTGCTGAGAACTAAGAAAGCAAATCTTGTAGGTTGGGCCATTAATATTAACAAAGGAGAAACAAAATATAAAAGAGGGTGTCCAGGGGTAGTGGCTGCTACTTCCAGTTTTAGAAAGTGGACAGAAAGCACATTCAAAGAGCCAAGGACCAAGGCCTCACATCTGCAGACAGAGTTAGGGGAACAAGTTGAACTGGTTGGAAAAACCAAGTCCCCAAATTCTAATATTTGAATATTTATGGGGTGAAATAAAACACATAATCCTGAATATAAGGAGATAGAAAACCAGAGTAAAATAATTAGAAAAATCATTTGGGGGACAGATAAGAAGGATACTGCCTCTTATCCAATCTCATTTATCCATACAAACAGCCTATACATTAGTGATTATTATCATTATCATCCTTCAAATTAGAAAACTGACTTTTAGAAAGTTCCATAACCTCACATAAGAATCCTTGCTTATAAATATTAGAGCCCAGATTTTAAATCAAGGCTTTTTAACAGCAAAGGTCAAGCTTTTTATGTATGTATAATTTTTTTAATATATTAAGAACACAACATGAGATATACTCTTTTAACATATTAAGTGTATAGTATTGTTAACTATAGGAGAAAATTTATACAGCAAATCTTTATAACTTATTCATCTTGCATTAGTGAAACTTTATACCCATTCATTACCAGTTTCCTATTTCTCCATTCTCTTTGTTCTTAGCAATCACTGTTCTGCTCTCTGCTTCTGTAAGCCTGACTATTTTAGATACCTCACTTAAGTGGAGTCATGCAATATTTGTCCTTCAGTGACTGGCTTATTTCACTTAGCATGATATCCTCAAAGTTCATCAGTGCTATTGCATATTGCAGGATTTCTATTTTAAGGCTGCATATTATTCCATTTTATGTAAGTACCACATTTTCTTTATTCATTCATTTGTTGATGGACACTTAGGCTATTTCCATGTCTCAGCTATTGTGAATAGTTCTGAAATAAACATGGGAATGCTAATATCTATTTAAGATCCTGATTTCAATTCTTTTGGATAAATATCCGGAAGTGGGATGGCTGGATCACATGGTAGTTCTATTTTTAATATTTTGAGGAACGTCTATACCATTTTCCATAGTGGCTGAACCATTTTGCATTCCCACCAACAATGTACAAAGTTGCAATTTCTCCATATCTTCACCAATACTTTGTGTCTTTTGCTTTTTTTTCCTTTGGTAAGAGCGATCATATCAAGTGTGATGTGACAGCTCACTGTGGTTTTGATTTGCATTTCTCTCACGTAAGTGATGTTGAGCAACTTTCCATACAATTACTGGCTATTTCTATGTCTTCTTTAGAGAAATGTCTATTCATATCTTTAGCTCATTTTTTAATTAGGTTGTTAGTTAGATTGTGTTTTTTTGCTGTTTAATTTTAGGAGTTTCTTATATATTGGGTGGGCCAAAAAGTGCCTTCAGTTTTTTAAGTAAAAATAAAAGACACATTTTTCATTTTCACCAAGAACTTTATTGAACAATGTATTCACCCTTTTGTTCCACTCCCTTCTGTGATTTTTCAGGTAACTTCATAATTCTATCTTCCCAAACCTTTCATTTTTTTTGAGCAAAGAACTATTCCAGGTGCCTTTTACAGTCTTCCAGGTAGTTGAATTATTTTCCATTAAGAGAATTTTGTAAAGAACAAAATAATTGGAAATCCAAAGGTGCAATGTCTGGTGAATATGGCAAATGAATCAGAACTTCCCAGACAAGCTCTAAGAGTTTTTGTCTGGTCATCAAAGAAACATACAGTCTTGTGTTATCCTGATGGAAGATTATGTGTTTTTCGTTGACTAATTCTGGATGCTTTTCAGTGAGTGCTGCTTTCAGTTGATCTAACTGGGAGCAGTACTTGTTGGAATTAGTCGTTTGGTTTTCTGGAACAAACTCATAATAGAGGACTACCTTCCAATCCCACCATATACCCAACATCACCTTCTCTGGATGAAGACTGGCCTTTGGTGTGGTTGGTGGTGGTTTATTTCGCTTGCCCCATGATCTCTTCCATTCCATATCGTTATACAGTATCCACTTTTCATCACCCATCACAATTTGTTTTAAAAATGGAATGTTTTCATTATATTTCAGTAGAGAATTGCATGTGGAAATATTGTCAAGAAGGCTTTTATTGCTTAACTTATGTGGAACCCGAACATCAAAGCAATTCACATAACCAAGGAGGTGCAAATGATTTTCAATGCTTGATTTGGATATTTTGAGTATGTCGGCTATCTCCTGCTTGGTATAACATTGATTGTTCTCAATTATTATTTTGATTTGATCGCTATCAACTTCAACTGGTCTACCCGACCATGGAGCATCGTCCAGTGAGAAATCTCCAGCACGAAACTTAGCAAACCACTTTTGACATGTTCGATCAGTCACAGCACCTTCTCCATACACTGCACAAATCTTTTTCTGTGCTTCAGTTGAATTTTTACCTTTCTTGAAATAATAAAGCATAATATGCAGAAAACGTTGTTTTCTTCCATCTTCAATATTAAAATGGCTACACAAAAATTCACCAATTTTGATGTCTTTTTAAAAATGTATGCTGATATGACAGCTGTCACATACAATCTAACAAAATTGTTTCAAATGAAGTTAAAGACAACTAAGTGCTACTAGAGTCATCTTATGGAAAAAACGGAACGAACCTTCTGGGCCACCCAATATTTTGGAAAGTAACCCCTTATCTGATATAAGGTTTGCAAATATCTTCTCCCATTCTGTAGGTTGCCTTTACATTCTGTTGATTCTTTTTCTTTGTTGTGCAGCTTTTATTAGTTTGATACAGTCTCACTTGTTTATTTTTGATTTAGTGGCTTGTGCTTTTGGTGTTGTATCTATGAAATAATTGCCAAGACCAATGTCATGAAGGATTTTCCCGTTTTCCTTCAGGAGTTTTACAGGTTGGAATTTTATGTTTAAGTCTTTAATTCATTTTTGAGTTGATTTTTGTGTATGGTGCAAGATAAGGGACTAATTCCATCCTTTTGCACGTAGATACCCAATTTTATCTTCACCATTTGTTGAAGAGACTATCTTCATTGTGTATTCTTGGCATCGTTATGGAAAATCAGTTGACTGCATATGTATGGATTTATTTCTGGGCTCTTTAGTCTGTTCCATTGGTCTATATGTCTGTCTTTATATCAATACTATTCCATTTTTATTACTGCAGCTTTGTAATAATACATTTTGAAATCATGAAGTGTGATGCCTTCAGCTTTGTTCTTCCTTCTCAAGATTGTTTTGGCTACTTGTGGTCTTTTGTAATTACATATGAATTTTCGAATTGGACAGGCTTTTAATCATTAAGTTACATTTTCTTTAAGGTTCAAGTCATGTAAGCATAGAAAATGATCAGGAGAAGTGTCTGATGCTGTTGCACTAAAGGTTTTTGGTTGAACATAGATATGAATATCTAGTTTAGAAATACAATATAGAATTTGGTGATCATTTTATGGTAAACTTTACAAATTCTTCCTGTAGGTTTTTGCTTATTGTTTTCTTTTTGTGAATATAGTCTTACCCTTATACTTCTTTCTGCACACATGTCATTTACAGAAGCTTAACATTTTCATTTCTATTTGACAGTATAAAATATAATCATATACATTTGATATCAATGACTTTCAAAATATTAGAAATAATACAAGTATGTAGATTGGGATCTCATGCTCATTCTCAGTATTGTTACTAATCTCTACTTTTTTCCTTTCCTTGCTTTCTCCTTTCCTCACACTTTCTCTCTCTTTCTCCTTGCCCTGTTTCCTTCTCTCTATCTTCTTTTTCCTTCTGGATCAAGGTGAAGGAAGGATTCAGTAATGCTGATTTATTATAAAGCATTCTTTTCTAAGTGTGTGTCTGTGTATCTCTAATGTGTGAGTATATCCATATATTTTCTTTTTAGAGCCTGCATATCAAATGCCTTCTTGAAAAATTAAAGTACTCGAACTAAAGTAATTATTTTCCTTCATCATACAGAAAAGAAAGAAGCCTACAAATAACTTTTTCTTTATTTTCTGGTAGCCTGCCACAGATGAAGTTTACACTAATTAGAAACCGTCTGGAGGCATAAGAACAGATTGAGCCTTCGGCTGGAAGTGCTTCCTGACAGGTGGTTCACCACAAAGCAATATTACAATTACCTAACATACTGTTTGATTTGTGTAAACCTCATTACTACTCACATTATTTAATGAACTATGAGCATTCCTTCAGCTCCCTGCAGATTGCAGTGCTCCATTTCCATTTCAATTCAGGAATGAAGATTGCATGGTTTAAACCCATTTGCTTTTTTAAGGCAAATATTGCCTGGAATTTATAATTCTGAGTTTGAAAAGAAGTTTTAAAACATCTACCTAAAACCAATAATGAAACAGGCAGGCAAAGTTTGTTCATAATATTAATAATATTAAGATTTAACCTCTTGGGTTATATTTCCCCCATGAATAAAAGAGAAAAACTGACCTTTCCAAATATGTAAGAATGTATATGGTCAGTATGTGTTTCCACATGTAGTGAGGTGCAAAATTAAAGCAATTATCCAGATAATTCAAGCCTCAAACCACAAAACTGCCTCAATTCTTAAGTTTTCTTGTACGTTCCACTTGAATAAAACCAAAATGTTGTATTTTCTTCTAAAAAAGTATAAATTTCTTTGTATCTACCTTAGCCTAATATCTCATGTTCTACTATCTCATGAATTTTCTATTCTTAAAACAGAACAATAGGTTATTTACAGTTTCCTGGAGAAGTGATTCTGGCTAAAAGAATCTGATAACAATAGATATAGTTTTCTATAATTTATTCTATCAAAATTGTTTTTCCTAGCTTGCCTATATGTGCCTAGCATTGTTTTACATCCTCATAATAAATAGACTCAAGAGTTTTTATTGGCTGGAGCTAAAGTTCCATCTGTTTTCAAGTTGAGCAAAATTTCACCTACCTCAACATACTTTTCAGGTCTTTATCACTATTACCTACTTCCAGAAGTTTCTATTCCTAACAAATGGTTTAATTAATGTCCCCTAGACACTCCCCTATTCTAGCAATGCCTTTCTAAAGGCATCCTCTATTTTCCTCTTCCCATGCTTACTCATCAGCAAGGAAGCAACTGAGTCCAGTTCTGCCTGACTTCAAGGACTGACCCTTCAACACGTCTAACTGACATTCCGGACCCAGGAAAAATACTCTCTATAAGTCCTGAAGACCTAATCATTCTGTTGCTCACTTGTGGTTCATTTCCAATATCAGTTTCTAGACAATCTGTTCATTCATTGGAGACACTCAGAAATATAGTCAAATGGAAGCTTCCTCTACACCTGTATGTCCATTATCACAGGAGTGGGATAATTAGAATGTGATGAATCATGCAATAACTCTGTGGTAGATTAAAAATAATTGAGATTTTTATTCCTACTTTTTTATTAAGTCATGGTGTTTAATTCCTGTCCTATAAATCTGGCCTTGCTTTAGTGACTTGTCTGATACACAGAACATGGTAAAAGTGACAATGTGTGAGTTCCAAGTCTAAGTTAAAAGATGCCCTTAAGCTTTATGTTTTAGGGAGCTCTGAGATATCACCCTTTCAGCCATCCCTACCAAAGAGCCAGACATGTAAATGAAACCATTTTGCAGAACAGACCAGACCCACCACCACCAACTGAAAATTACTAACTGATCTCAGAAGAATCTACCAACTCATCCCTGTTTGAATTCCTGGGAGTTATAATAAAATGTGTGAAGGTGCTACATTTTGGAGTGGTTTATTATACAGCAATAAATAAACAGAGCAAAGTCTTAAAGCTTTCATTCAGTGACACATGTTCCTTTCTTATGATTAATTGGCAAAAGAAATGCCGAACGGGCAGAGGATTACCAAATTCAATAACTATAACACTTTTGATTATAACAAATACTACTTTTTCTTAAAGCAATCTTTCCCTCCTGAATCTTTTATAAAGTATTTAATTGGCAATTACTTGTGTGCTTCTGTTAATATATTTGCTATTATTTTGAATTGTTATTTTAATATTTTCCTTTGACATTTTCTTATTGATTTCTTGTAGAATGTGTTCTAATCCTTGAAACATAAAGATACTAGAAAAAAATTAAAAAGAAAAAACTCAAATAGAGTAGCAGTATGAGCCAAGTCAACAAGGCAGGAATGGCCACTGTGGGTAAATGTAATAGTGACTAGATTTAGAACAGAAATTGAAAATTAGAACGATTAGAGGAAAGTTAGCAGAGGAAGTAGGCTGGCACTAAATAATAACGGATCTGGAAAACCAGATAGATGGTTTGTGTATATTTGATACAATACTCATTTCAATATTAGAAGATCATAATGAATATGGATTTGAGGCACAGCTTTCTTTGGCAAAGATGAACAGTTTCATTGAGTCTGAAGAGGCTGGAACTAGAGAGTGCTGCTAGGATATGTTTTGTGATTCATATGTTACAGATGAAGGAAGCCAGGATATCACCTCAAAATATACCTCTTTGACTTAAAAATTATCTTGAGCTGAAGGCAATTAAGAAGGAGCAAGCCCAGAAAAAGCTTCCCCTTTTAAAAATGCCTAAAGGCAGGATATAAATTCTCCTTATATTGGACAGATTCTTAGCCTAAATACCATACCAGGGGGATATGCAAACAAAACATTCCATTTGTTTCTTTCCATGTATTTTCTTTCCACAGTATTGCTTCGAAGCCTAAAACTACTTTCCTTTGTCCTATCATTTCTCTGTACATTTATTGTTCTGTGTTGAAGATGCTATGTAAGCTGCAATCCTAAACCACCACTTTGAGTTACTTTTCTGTTAGGTTTCTCCTATGTCATATACACCATATACGTTAGTAAAAAGGTTTTATTTTTCTCTTCTTTTTGTTAAAGAGCCAGCTGAAAAGCTAAGATGGGTAGAGCTAAAGTTGCCTTAACTACATAGACAGTAGTAGTGATGGTAATAGAAAGAAAAAAGGCAATCTGAAAAAAGTTTCAAAATGCCAGGAGTTGGGCTTCACTGGTGGCGCAGTGGTTGAGAGTCCGCCTGCTAATGCAGGCGACACGGGTTTGTGCCCCGGTCCGGGAAGATCCCACATCTGTGGAGCGGCTAGCCCCGTGAGCCAAGGCCGCTGAGCCTGCGCGTCCGGAGCCTGTGTTCTGCAATGGGAGAGGCCATAACAGTGAGGGGCCCGCGTACCGAAAAAAAAAAAAAAAAAAAAATGCCATAAGTCTATAAAGCTTATAAGACTTCTAAATGAATACAATAACTTGGCTGGGAAACTGGAAGGATAAATTGCACTGCCACAATAAAATGGAAGTTTAGAAGGCAAGCTGATTTAGAAAGTGAAATCAATTTGTAGATTTATCTTGCATGAATTTGGGTACTTATCCTAAGACAAGTAGATTAAGAAAATATAAAACAAGATAGAAAATACAATATTCAGGTAAAAATGAAAGCATTAAATATTTAAAAATTTAAAAGTACTTATTTTTCCTAGAGTTCATGTGCATTCTTAGTCTCCAGTTAAACAATTCACTAATGTCCATCATTTGAAAAAATATCAGAAATTCAATTCCCAGGGTCTAAAAGAAAATAATAATCAACTATTTACCATATAAGTGTGAAATATATCCTCTCTGAGTACCTACACACAATAAAAACTACACATAATAAACTTCTAACAAAAACTTACACACAGTAAAAATACTTGACAACATACTAAATCACACATGTACAAAGCTGAAATACTTATGTACGTGGTATGAAGAAAGATAAACAGTCTTAGATTCTGTTTAAATTCCACTGTATTAGCTGAAAAAAGGAAAAAGGTGATCAGTTGGAATAAAGCCTTTAAGAAACTTCCAGTGCAACGTTATATTATCCCATGCCTAATTTTTAGTGGGACTGTGCAAGAAGTTTGGTGTGGGGCAGGTTTTAAAGGAATAAGAAAAATTTTACCCAGTAACTGAATGCAAAGATTGCACAGGTTCAAATAACTGAAAATGTTCACAAGCCACACTCACATGAGGCTTTTAACAAAACGTAAATAAAACAACACAGCAGGAGACAGAGAGTGCAAGCAAGCGCTGAGGCTGCATGGGTGGTGTCTGAGAGACAACCAAGTCCAAGCTCTGCACCATCCTTTTAATTCACCTAAGGTCACCCTTAGTCTCTGGGATGTTTCTGGAAAGCTTAGGCAAAAGTGTCCAGTGTTGTCTTCTATTCCCATCCAGTTATGCAGCCAAGCAGTCAAGCTGCCTAATTTTTCACATCATGAAATTTCCCATGTCATTATATATTTTTCAAAAACATGATTTTTAAATAGTTATATAACATTTCATCATATGGATCTACCTTCATTTAAAACATTGTTAAAAATGTAGATGGTTTCTGAGTTTTTAATAATTCTTAGTAATAATTCTTGATAATTTTTCATAATTTTTAACAATTATTGTATAACATGTCACAATTATAAATAATCCTGCAATTTAAAAAGAAAAAAATGCCAGGTGAAAGCCATAAACAAAGTGGCCCTGGATGCTGCAGAGGGGGATTTTGTTATTTACCTAATTAGAAAGGCTTCCTCGCTCATCTTGACCAAGAGTCAAAGCCAGATTTTCAGGAGCCCTCAGAGGTAAGAATAGAGTTGTCTTCCTCCACTTGCAAAATACCTCTATCCTACGTACTGGAATAGTAAGTAAAAATCCTAAGTGACTATCTGTGTTTTTTTTTTAATACGTTTTTAAATCAACTTTAGAAATGTATGTATTCTTTGAATAATGGCACACTGAAATTGTTTATGGAAATGTAATGAAAAACTTAACTGACATGAAGTAAACTGAATTTTTCCATAAGACCTATAAGTTGTCTCATTTGTATTGAAAATTTCATTTTCTTTCACGTGTGAAATAATGCTTTTCTTTTCAATTGCATTTTAGAATACAATAATGAAAACATGTAAAACTAAGGAGAATTCCAGAGCACTGGAAGAATATACTCTTTGTTTTCTAAGAATTTGGCCAAATGATTTAAAAATATCTTTTGCAGGTAGACCTTGGGGAAAATTGTGTACACTAAATTTGCCCATGGTGGTTTAACTTTTCCATTTATCTTCTTTTCCTTCCTGCACAAGCTCTTTTCAGTATTATCTCCCCTAAATTCCAAGCTTAATAATTGGGAAGAATAAAAGCAGTTTTCCAGTAATTTCTATCTCACCTGATTACTGAGGGAACATTGCCAAGGGAAGAAAAGAAAGCAGGTGACCCAAGCTAATGTCTTTGTCAACATGGTCTTCTGGGTAAACAAATAACATTAACATTCTTTACAGGGAGATTCTATTGCTATGGAATGTTCTCAAAAGTTGCTCCTGGTAAAGGATCACTTATGATAAGGAAATCTAGAATCTATGGATTTTTGATGGATGGCTCTTTGAAGAATGTCACATAAGCTATACAACTCTTTGGGCATAAAATGGGTTGTGTACTTTGGGCCAGAGAGTGTTTGTCTGACAGGAGAAAGGAGGACAGGGAGGGCTGGCTGCAGTGTGTGTGTGTGTGCTTATGTTGTGGACCTTTCTCTACTTTGTCTGAACCTCTTGATTTCCTAGATCCTTGAAATTTCTAACATGTGTGAGTCTGATTTAGCAAACTAATCCATTGTAATAACTCAGTTACTCATAATATTATGTACTTTCCCATAGCTAACATAATTATCCTAAGGGATACTTGCATATGGAAAGATAACAAATGCTTTAAATACGTAACATTTCTAATTCTAGAATGCCATTCATTTGCAAAGACAGCATAATAGATGGATTAAGCAAAAGGCCTGTTGTGTTTTATTTTAGTTTTTTTTTTCTGTTTTATTTTAATGAGAAGGTCTGAGTTACCAGCACTTCTAAATTTTGATTTTACTTTCCCCTCTGACTTGTGATCCCACATTGTTTTCCTTTGCAATTTTCTAGGCTTCATCATCACTATGGGATCTTTTTTTTGGAATAGTATTTGTGTGTACAGTGTCAAATATTTTGTATGTTGCATACTATCTAAATTAAATTATTTAGGATCAGGTCATACCTGATATTACTTTATACTAAGCACAATGCTAGGCCAATAATACATTCACATTATAAATATGAATAAAAATAATAAAAATGAAAGTAGTTTTAGGAGTGTAGTCCTAAAACTTTATGTTCTTTAAAATAACACTGGCATGTAGTCATAGCCATATATAAGGGCCATCCTTTCTGTGTGTAGGGAGTGTGAATAACACAACACCAAAAGAAATATATAGAGAATGTAATTTTTACATGTATATTAAAATAGAATATAAAATTGTTTGTAAAATACACAATGTAACCAAGCAGGCAAAGGGAGCCCTTATAGAGTTAATGAAAACTTAATTGCACTAAAAGTTATTTTTCAAAGACACAAAAATCCTGTAGGGGAGTGTAAGTGGAGTTATATTTATAAATGTTCATAATTTTTGTTACAAATGTATCATTAATCATCCAGAAGGAAAAAATTTATAAGAATTTAAACAATTGGTAAAAGTATTTTTAATGAGGTATATTAATATGAACAAAATGTATTGTAAATACCCATGAATAATTTATTAGAATGAAAGCAGAAACAACATATAGAAGAATTTATTCCAATATTTAATCACATTACATTGTAGATGGGAAAATTTGAAAATTACTTGGGGTAGGAACCCACAAAAGATGTAGGAAAATAACAATAATTAATACTAACAGGAAAGCCTCAATTTATTAAATTTTCTCCTATACTTTAAGGATTAAAAAGTATTTTAAAATGATGTAGTGAAAGGAAGTGACTTTCAGAATATGCTGTTGGTAATTATAATCATTTCAATGCTTTATACCTACAGGTGTATAATCATGATTAATATTCAAGGTGGTCTTCTTGAGGCAATTCATTATTTTTTAAAAAGACTAAATTACATTTCATATCATGGTCAGAAAGTTAACTCATAACATACAGAAATGTTTTTAGCAATGTTTTAAATAAAATAAGTTTATACTGGCAAATTTATTTTCATTAACTTATAAGTTCAAAGATTTGAATGTAAAGGGAAAAAGTCAATATGGTCCAAGAACATACAAATCGTAAAGAACATGGAAACTACTTAACTGGGATATTTAAAATAAATTCTAAGATACAAGTTATCATTTCCTTAAATTATAACACTTTATAATACTAAAATCTGAGATACAGACAGTGGCATTACATGAGGGGATCTACACTGCCTTACAAAATGTGATGGCTTTATAGCATGTTCAGAAATTCTTTGACATTCCTCCCTTCAAAAGGTGAAGCCTAATTCCTCTCCTTTTGAAGGTGGGTCAGGTTTAGTGACTAGCAGCTAATGAACAGAATATGTCAGAAGTAAAACTATGTGACTTTTAAGATTAGTTTATAATAGGTGTAGTTTTCACTTGGCTCTAGTTCTCTGATGGAGGGTTGCCAGGCCATGAGGACACTCAAGCAGTCTATGGAGAGACCCATGTTGCAAGGAAATGAAGCCTCCCACTAACAACCAGCACCAACTTGTCAACCATGTGAGTGAGCCACCTTGGTAAAAATCCTCTGGTCCCAGTAAAGCTTTCAGTTGACTGGCTTTGAGTCATTAAATTTGTGGTGATGTGTTATAGCAGCATCAGGAAATTAATACATTATCTGTATGACTTCTCAACTGTCTCATATACAGATAGTCCAACCTTGACTCTTCCCCAATTCCTTTGCATTCCAAAATTTCACCTAAAATTTTGAAAGGTCACTGTAACTGGAAATCAAATTAATAGTTGTATCAGCAAAGATCAACATACAAAATCCTAACAAAGGGGAAAAAGTAAAACTATGACATAAAATTAAAGGCTTTAAAGGGGACTAATTTATTCTGAAATAAGGTAGACCAGTTTATCTGAAATAAAGATACTTAAGTATACATGAAGCAGTCAATAAGAATGTTAGCAACTAGGTTAAGAAAGCAGTCGTTCAAACTCAACTACATTAGGTTTATGAATAGAGAAGCTTTATCTGGCCTGTTACTTGTGTATTTCATACTTAGCACATGATTTGCCTATAATACATTGGCCCATAATTATTCATCAAATACATTTCATCTAAAAATTGAAGGATAAATGATTCAACATAAAGATGTATTCTAGGTAATATAAATCTTGTTTTCAAGTAGAAAAAATACTGTTAAAACTTCCAAAATATTTTAATGCAAAAATTTTCATTGTTAATAAAATTTAAATATGCTAAATGTTTTCTGATATAGATTGCTGTTATCATCAATGAACCATTAGGTTCATTTTATGAACCATTAAGTCAGCCAATGTTCCAATTATAGTGGAATAAGAGCCTTATAAAATCTGGGGGCCAAAAGGGAATTGATAATTTTTAAAAGGCGGTGATAACTGAGAAGCAGAAAGCATGGATAACACCAAAATGTAGTCAGAACAGCAAAAGAGGAGTTAAAGAATGATCTGCATTAGATAATAATTTAATATAGCAGGGGACATTAAATCCAAGACGGTCTAAGGAAAGAAAACCATCAAGCAAATTTTAAGTCCAAATTCAAGTGATTATTAAATGGAATACAGCTGGTTTAATTCACACGGATCTTTGATCTAAGATGAACTACAGGGACTCAGAACACACTGTGATATGTTCTGTGTATTTTGCTGGCATGTGAAATCTGCAAGGTAATCAGTGATTCTAAAATAAGTTGTGAATCATAGATCCAGATCAACTTTTATGGACATTTTTGAAATTACAATGACCTGTTTCCAGAATCATAAAAGTACAGGCTTCATAAAGCTTAATTTCAACAAAAGTGCCCAAAACAGATGTGTTATACTAAGATGTTAGATAGGTTCATAAATTATATCTTTAAAATACCTCATACTTTTGTATCCTGCCATTCCCATCTTAGGCATCATAATCTAGATTACCTATCATCCTACACATCTGTTTTTAAAACTTTGGAGTAATACTGGAAAGTAAATTTACAGGCAATTTAGCTATGACATTTTCTGAAGTGGCATAATACCCTGCATGTTTATACATATGTGTGTGTATATATATGTATATACACATTATATATATAATATATAGTGTTTGTATATATATGTATATACACATTATATATAATATTTGTATATATATGTATATACACATTATATATATAATATATAATATTTGTATATATATATTCTATTGTAACAAAATTCAAGTCGAGGGAATAGTATAATCCATAACCCATCTTCTACTATTATCAACCCATGACCAGTCTTGCTTTATTTATACTCTCTTGTCTACAGTTCTCATCTTCGGATTACTTTGAAGCAATCCCAGGAATTGTATTATTTCATCCCAAATATTTTCTTTATATGTTTCTAAAAGATGCTTTTTTGTTGTTATTTATCCCATCTTTTTTATATCTATAATTTGTATTTTATGTCTTCCTTCTATTAATTTGCTAGTTATATACTTTTTTTTTTTTTTTTTTTTTTTTTTTGCGGTATGCGGGCCTCTCACTGTTGTGGCCTCTCCCGCTGCGGAGCACAGGCTCCGGACGCGCAGGCCTAGCGGCCATGGCTCACGGGCTTAGTTGCTCCACGGCATGTGGGATCTTCCCGGACCAGGGCACGAACCCGTGTCTCCTACATCGGCAGGCGGATTCTCAACCACTGCGCCACCAGGGAAGCCCTAGTTATATACTTTTTACTATTCTTTTAGTGTTTCCTGTATGCATCTTTAACATTATCACCTAATAAAAGTTCTTAGTTTTACCAATTCTGAGAGAGTTGTAGAACTTCAGATTCTTTAAAATTTGTTTTCCCCTCAATCAGATTTTTCCTTTTTTGGCATGCATTGCTTTTCCTAATATAATCTGAACAGTATAAGTCATTATAATTATTGTGTTCTTCAGTTGGTATTTATTTAATTGACCTACATATTTACCTTCTGTGATGGTCTTCATTTCCCCTGAATAGTCATGTTTGCGTCTGGAAATTTTTCCTCTTCTACCAGAAGAACTGTGTTTAATTTTTTAAGTGCAGGCCTGCTGGTGACAAACTTCCTTGGTCACTGTTTGCTTAGAAAAGTGTTTACTTCGTTTTCTCTTTTGAAGGATATTTTCACTGGGCAAATATTTCTAGATGCGTTTACTTCCTTTTATCACTTTATATACATCTTTCATTGCTTTCTGGCTTTCAGTGTTTCTGTTGAGTAGTCAGTCACCTATCTATCATATTGTTGGCCCTTTGAAAGTAATGTGTCTTTTTTTCTGACTGCTTTTAAACCTTTTTTCTAAGATTAACAACAGGTTTACCTTATATGCATGGGTGTGGTTTTCTTTGGTTTAGAGGTTTGCTAACTTCCTGAATCTGAGGGTTGATATATCTCATCAGTTCAGAAAATTCTCAGCCATTATCAATTCAAATATTTTTTCTACCATATTATCTCTTTTGTTTCCTTTTGAGATTCCACTAGCACACAAGTTAGACCTTTTGCATATAACCCACGTGTCTTTTTATTTATTTATACTTTCTGTATTTTATTAGAGTATTTTTTATTGACCTGTCTTTGAGTTCAGTGATCCTCTATTTTCTGTAAAAGCCATCCAGTGAGCTCTTAATTTTATTTTTCAACTCTAGAATGTTCATTTTATTCCTTTTAAAATTTAAGATTCCAATTATTTTTTGAAAATCCTTATTCTGCTTTTTTCTCATTTTAAAAATTTTGTTTAATAAATTTATCATAGTTATTTCAAAGACTGTGTCTGCTAATTCCAGTAACTATGTCTGCTAATTCCAGTAACTGTGTAGTCCACATATATTGTCTGATATTTCCCTTGATTATCAGCCATTGCTTTTGTCTCTCACATGCTTCATCATTTTTGTTATTATATGCTGAAAATTGTGTACCAAAAAAAGAAAAAAAAAGAATCCAGATGATCTTTCACCAGTCATGGGTCGCTCTTTACCTTATTAAGTAATATAATCAGGAGTTAATCTGGGTCAGGCTAGACTGCAATTTTAGTAAAAAGCAGTCCATCTTAATTTCACCCTTGTTTTTAAGGCATGGCCCTTCCAGTATAATGAGGCTCTCTCCTTTGCCTTGATGTACCGTGGGAGATCAAGCTCTGTCCTTCAGATATTCCAAATCAAGCTTTTTCTTGTTCATTTCCAAGTAGTTCAAAATTGAGTAGTATCTTAAGGGGAATAAAATTGTTGTGCCTAAGGTAAATATCCTTCCAACAAGTCTTTTTTTTTTTTCCCCCTAAGCACTATAAGATGTGGGAGATTGGTCTGCCTTTTATAAACTTTCAACCTAGTTCCCCAGTCTCTTAAACAGCATCAGAACTCAACAAACGTCCAATGATACAAACTATGAGTTTCTTTCTCTCTAGTTTCCAATTGTTCCCATCAGCGTCACATGACCACTACATTTTAGGTTAATTTCTCTTTCTCCTAACAGATGTTTTTTGGTCTAGAAAAATCCCAATATTTAGCCCATTCCAAGAATTAATGAACTCCCAGAGGAGAGCATTAGCTTCTGTTAGAAAAGTTCTTTTCTTTGTGGAATATTTGCTTGTCTAATCCTCATGGCACCACAAATCTCTGATACCATTACAATATTATCTTGTAATTTAGGCAAGCATTTTTTTGTTGAGCCATATGAAATTTCCAGTATTTTTTAGGTCAGAAACAAATTGCCCCAAGAGACTTAGCCAGCCTTGACCTATCATGTTTTATTCATAAGCAGAATTTTTATATAAAAAGACTTTTTACAATATATATTTAGAGCATTTGCAGCCTGGAAAACAATCTTTATGTTTTAAATCCAATAAAATGATTAATTTATTTACACAACAAAGAGCTAATACATGCCTTTTATTATTCTCAGACTTAGTGTTACACGCTGAACACGCAATAACTGGCAAAACAGACTCAGTTCCTACCTAGATGAGCTGAAATCTTTAATCAGGGAGACATCTTTGCCCACAAATTCACACAAATACATAATCTAAAAAAGTATTTAGATGAAAAATTCTGTTGAGCTATAAAAATATTTATAAAGTGGATCTGATCTAGTCTGAGGAGTTTAGATAAGTTTTCTATAAGAAGTGGCTCTTAAATTCATAGCTGAAGAATACATTAAGTAACACAAAGCTAGGATTTAACACATAGATAAGTACAGTACTAAATAAATGTAGATAAATGGAAGTATATTTGCCAAAAATGAGGGTACCTTAGTGAAATAACAACTCATAATTCTATAATAAAATAGGACACATGATGTTATGTGAACACTTGAGTGTCATTTAATCTGGCTTTGGTGGTCCAGAGTATGTGCCTATAGAATTTTCCATCTAAGCTCACACAGGAAAGGTGAGTTGATGTCACCCATGAAAACATAGGGAAATCTTATATTTTAGACAAAGGGAATTACAGAGAAAAACATGACAGTCCTTTAAGATGTTTGAAAATAACATAAAGGATAAAGATAAACAGCTATTCAAGGATTTTCATCAGGGAGCTGACATGACCTGTTTAGCATTTTATAAACTTTACTCTGAATTCAATGTGCTGAAAGATCTGGAGAGAAAACGCCTATAATCAAGAGGTGACTATTCCAGGATGGAAATGAGTAATCAAAATCCCAGAGAGCATTGTGAACAGTGCCTATTTTGAGAAATTTTAGAAGACTGATGAGTCAGGGCTTTTCATTTGATTTGATCTGGGGGTTTAAGACAGAAGAAAGATAATATAGGGAGTAAGGAAAGAGAGCAGCAAGCTTGTCATCTGAGGGAGATAAATTGGAATTCGATATTGATGAAGTCAATTTTTAATGAGACTGAAATTTAAAACATAGTCTATGTAGGCATTTGGTTGTAGTTATGCTGAAATAAAGGTCATTAGTGTTTAGAAAGCTAAAACAACTAAGAGGCTAGGATATATAAGATTAAGCAAAGTGGATATTGAAGTCAATCAAGTGGATAGTAACTGGAAAGATCTCTAGGTAGAATGACATTGAGAAGGTTTAGAGGGTGTAAAACTTTTAATACAGATGAGAATGTTGAAGATGGGAGAATACATGAATTATCCTAGGTCAGAAGTTGACATCAGACATCACTTTTACCATGTTAATTCCACTTAACCTTATTTATGTTTTGTTTTAGTTATAAAATCATGTATATTCTGACACTTTTGTTTTGATATTGGTATAAAGTAAGAAAATGTGCCAGCCATGAAAGTAAATCACAAGAGCACAGGGTAGTAATTCATTTGGAAAATAGGGTTAGCTGTGGTAGCAATATGATATTATCCTGAAGAGTAAATTTTAACTTATATAAATATAGCAAATTGCTCTTCTGAAACAGAGTTCAGTACAACCATGAAGAAAAGAATAAGACTCTTTCATTTTACCTGGGGGAAGTAAATGGATACCAATACTGACAAGGATGTTCATTCCTCTGCTTATATTTTTACTAAGGAAGTCAGATGGACAACTGCTATATTCAAGAAACCTGGACTTTGAAAATGGCACAGAAAAGCAAAGAAGGATATATAGGGCAATCCTGACAATATTTAAATCAGTCCTAACCCATAATGCATATCAGGAGAAGATATTCTTGTAAAGTTATCTTATCTCTGTTCAAAGTTCAAATAAAATCTTTGTACTTTTGTAAAAATAATAATTTTCTAAAAGAGTATTCTCCAAAATAAAAGATGTAAAGATTTGCTATTTTTTGCTTACCTGCTCTTGTGAAAATCTTATTCAGATACACAACTCAGGAAAAAATATCCATGAGTGTATAAGCAGCTAAGGAAACAGTGACATCTACAGCAGCAATAGTTAACATAACATTTATAAGTGATATCCATCACAAACCAAATATATCTATTTCATATTCAGTCTGGAGAGTGGGAGCCAAGTGACAGCTCATGTGTGTATATGCAATCTAAATGATGAGAGGTGAATCATTCAAATCCTCTTTACTGTGATAAGAATGGAGAAACCTGCTGTAACTAGCTCAGAAAAAAAATGACCATCTATCACTCAAGTAATGTTTAAAATGTAGATTGTGTAAAGTGGTTTCTTTTGTGAGGTCATGAAGGAAGGTCTACACATCTGTGTGTAGAATATAATTTTGGAATACTGTGTGACAAAACAAATCAGAACCAAGGGGCCATACACATACACACACACACACACACACACACACACACACACACACACACATCCATCTACACAGAGAATATAAGTCAGAAAAGAAAAAAATAGAAATGTAATCTGAAGTCTTGTTTCCTCCTAGCAAGTAAATCTCTATGTAATTTTCTATATATGACTCATTATTAAGTTCCACCTCTGTCTTGTACATGTCATTACTTTCTTTCTGCCTACTGAATATCTATCTACTTTTCCTCCAAATCTGATTATTTCCCAATTACCTTCAAGAGGTAGGTTCATGGTCACCCTTTTCAAAAAGCATCTCTGTGTTCATGTTCTAGACCTAGATGAGGGTCAAACTGATATTAGGAACTAGTATTAGTAGTTGTTGAAGTTATGCTAAACACACAATGGGAAAGACAGATTGCATAGGGTATAATTCAGGTCAGGCCAGACATGGAACACTCCCAAAACCAAGGTATTCAAAATAAGAAAGGCAAAGTTCAAAGGCAGAAAGTATAATAAAGACTACACAAAGTCTCTGATCCCCTGAGTCAGACAAAGGGAAACTTTACTTCTCTGGCCAGCTCTGTGAAAAAGTAAATGAAATTGACAAATTCTCAGTTTGGACTAAAAAATTCTATTCTCTTTCAACCAAGGCTTCACAAACTTCTTCTACTGATCTGTAAATAAGCTTTCACTGGTTTGCAAGAGAAAAAAACTGTGAAAAATGAGCATTAATGTAATTAGTTCTTTATACAGCAACATTTATTAAAATTAAGACTGTCCTGTGTTTAGAGATTATGTCCTTCCTACACTTTTGGTGGTAATAAATGATCATTTGAATTATTTGTTTTGCTTGTTTCCAGATCTTCATTCTGTAAATTAAATATCAGAAATTATACTTTAGTTACTGATTTATCCCCCAGCCACGGTCTATTAAAAAAATAAAATCAAAGGGATCTACTGTCACTTAGTTACTCTCTAGATAAAATTCTTTTTGAAAAGTGGATATCAAAGAATTTTGTAACTCTGAAAAACGTTCTCAATTCTTCAGGAGATTTTTAAATCTCCATTCTTTCATTCATTCCCTCAAAAAACATTACTATCACCTAGGATATATGTGAAAATGCCAGACAAGTTTCCTTCTCTAACGGAGCTTAAATTCTACTTCAGGGATAAAAACAATAAGCAAATAAATTGATTAATTTATAGATGCATAGCTCACATTAAAACACAGAATGTATAGTATGTATAAAATTAAAATACAACTATGTGATAGTGACTGAGTAGTTATTTATATTTGGAAGATCATCATGGAAAATCCTTCTGAGATGTAACATTTAAGCCAAGATCAGATTGACAGAAGCCAGTCAAGGAAAGCCTCTTTCAGGAAGATAGAAGAGCAGCTGGAAAAAAAGGCCTGAAGGCATATTCTGTGGAGAGTGACTGATGCCCCCTGGAGCTGAACAGTGCAAGAGGGCTAATTCCAAAACAGAAAGAAGGCAGGTATGCTGAAAAATATTAGGCAAGATTAAGGAAAAGGAGTAGGTTATGGTCAGAGAGATAATGAGAATTATGAAATCAATTACAAAACACTGTCTCCTCAAAGTTAATCTTTCATTCAATAATAACTCATATCTTTTGGATGTTCAATATAGTTCATATGTGCAATTTCTCATTTCTCGAAATAAGGCTTCAATGTTTACCTTTTAGACCTCCATTGTATAAAGGCAAAACTGAAGTACAGTAATCTGTGCTCCATCATACAGATAATAAATGAGAAGTAGTATTTGAGTGCATGCAATCTAACTCTAAACTCTTAAGTAGGATGTTACACTTACTGATATGTTCCTTGCAGTTACTTCATGACCATGCCATAAAAAGATAGATGTCCTTATGAAATTTAAATTCTATTTGAAGATAATGTATTTGGTTAAAAATTCTAAAATGACTTGAGAATCGAAATATGTTTACCAACGTAAGTGCTTTGGACTAGAATTTCAATGAATGAGGATATTTTGTTTGCCACAACTGGGAGGGGTGGGGAGAGGCTACTGGCATCAAATGGGTAGACACCAGAGATGCTGCTCAACATTCTACAATACACAGGATAGATCCCATAATAAAGAATCAGGAACAATCATCGACAGGAAGACACTGGAACTCACCAAAAAACATATGCAACATCCAAAGACAAAGGAGAAGCCACAATGAAATGGTAGGAGGGGAGCAATCACAATAAAATCAAATCCCATAACTGATGGGTGGGTTATTTAAAAACTGGAGAACATTTATACCACAGAAGTCCACCCAGTGGAGTGAAGGTTCTGAGCCCCACATCAGGCTTCCAAACCTCGGGGTATGGCAACGAGAGGAGGAATTCCTAGAGAATCAGACTTTAAAGGCTAGTGGGATTTGATTATAGGACTTCGACAGGACTGGGGGAAACAGAGATTCCACTCTTGGAGGGCACACACAAAGTAGTGTGCACATCAGGACCCAGGCAAAGGAGCAGTGACCCCATAGAGACTGAACCAGACCTATCTGCTAGTGTTGGAGGGTCTCCTGCAGAGGCAGGGGGTGGCTCTGTCTCACCATGAGGACAAGGACACTGGCAGCAGAAGTTCTGGTAAGTACTCCTTGGCGTGAGCCCTCCCAGAGTCCACCATTAGCCCCAACAAAGAGCCTGGGTAGGCTCCAGTGTTGGGTCGCCTCAGGCCAAACAACCAACAGGGAGAGGACCCAGCCCCACCCATCAGCAGAGAAGTGGATTAAAGTTTTACTGAGCTCTGCCCACCAGCGCAACAGCCAGCTCTACCCATCACCAGTCCCTCCCATCAGGAAACTTGCACAAGCCTCTTAGATAGCCTCATCTGCCAGAGGGCAGACAGCAGAAGCAAGAAGAACTTCAATCCTGCAGCCTGTGGACAAAAACCACATTCACGAAAGACAGACAAGATGAAAAGACAGAGGGCTATGTACCAGATGAAGGAACAAGATAAAACCCCAGAAAAACAACTAAATGAAGTGGAGATAGGCAACCTTCCAGAAAAGGAATTCAGAATAATGATAGTGAAAATGATCCAGGACCTCGGAAAAAGAATGGAGGCAAAGATCGAAAGATGCAAGAAATGTTTGACAAAGATCTAGAAGAATTAAAGAACAAACGGAGGTTAACAATGCAATGGCTGAAATGAAAAATATACTAGAAGGAATCAATAGCCGAATAACTGAGGCAGAAAAACGGATAAGTGACCTGGAAGACAGAATGGTGGAATGTACTGCTGTGGAGCAGAATAAAAAAAAAAAAGAATGAAAAAACATGAAGACAGCCTAAGAGACCTCTGGGGCAACATTAAATGCAACAACATTCGCATTATATGGGTCCCAGAAGGAGAAGAGAGAAAGGACCCAAGAAATTATTTGAAGAGATTATAGTCAAAAACTTCCTTAAAATGGGAAAAGAAATAGCCACCCAAGTCCAGAAAGTGCAGAGAGTCCCATACCGGATAAACCCAAGGAGAAACATGTCGAGACACATAGTAATCAAATTGGCAAAACTTAAAGACAAAGAAAAATTATTGAAAGCAGCAAGGGAAAAATGACAAATAACATACCAGGGAATTCCCATAAGGTTAACAGATGATTTCTCAACAGAAACTCTACAAGCCAGAAGGGAGGGGTGTGATATACTTAAAGTGATGAAAGGGAAGAACCTACAACCAAGATTACTCTATCCAGCAAGGATCTCATTCAGATTCGATGGAGAAATCAAAAGCTTTACAGAGAAGCAAAAGCTAAGAGAATTCAGCACCACCAAACCAACTCTACAACAAATGCTAAAGGAACTTCTTTAAGTGGGAAACACAAGAGAAGAAAAGGACCTGCAAAAACAAACCCAAAACAATTTTTAAAATGGTAATAGGAACATACATATGAATAATTACCTTAAACATGAATGGATTAAATGCTCCAACCAAAAGATACATGAATGGATATAAAAACAAGCCCCCCCCCAAAAAAAAAAAAAAAAAACAAGACCCATATATGCGCTGTCTATAACAGACCCACTTCAGACCAAGGGACACATTCAGACTGAAAGTGAGGGGATGGAAAAAGATATTCCATGCAAATGGAAATCAAAAGAAAGCTCGAGTAGCAATACTCATATCAGATAAAATAGACTTTAAAATAAGGAATGTTACAAGAGACAAGGAAAGACACTACATAATGATCACAGGATCAATCTAAGACGGAGATATAACAATTGTAAATATATATGCACCCAACATAGGAGCACCTCAATACATAATGCAAATGCTAACTGCCATAAAAGGGGAAATTGACAGTAACACAATAATGATGGGGGACTTTAATACCTCACTTACACCAATGGACAGATCATCCAGACAGAAAATTAATAAGGAAACACAAGTGTTAAATGATACAATAGACCAGATACATTTAATTGATATTTATAGGGCATTCCATCCAAAAAGAGCAGATTACACTTTCTTCTCAAGTGCACACGGAACAGGATAGATCACATCTTGGGCCACTAATCAAGCCTCAGTAAATTTAAGAAAATTGAAATCATAACAAGCATCTTTTGACCACAACGCTATGAGATTAGAAATCAATTACGGGGGAAAAAACACAAACACATGGAAGTTAAACAACATGTTACTAAATAACCAAGAGATCACGGAAGAAATCAAAGAGGAAATAAAAAAAATACCTAGAGACAAATGATAATGAAAACACGACGATCCAAAACCTATGGAATGCAGCAAAAGCAGTTTGAAAAGGGAAGTTTATAGCTATACAAGCCTACAGCAAGAAACAAGAAAAATCTCAAATAAACAATCTAATGTTACACCTAAAGGATCTAGAGAAAGAAGAACAAACAGAACCCAGAGTTGGCAGAAGGAAAGAAATCATAAAGAACAGAGCAGAAATAAATGCAATAGAAACAAAGAAAACAATAGCAAAGATCAATAAAACTAAAAGCTGGTTCTTTGAGAAGATAAACAAAATTGATAAACCATTAGCCAGCCTCATCAAGAGAAAGAGGGAGAGGACTCAAATCAATAAAATTAGAAATGAAAAAGGAGAAGTTACAACAGACACTGCAGAAATACAAAGCATCCTAAGAGACTACTACAAGCAACTCTGTCATTGTTTGCAGATGACATGATACTATACATAGAGAATCCTAAAGATGCCACCAGAAAACTACTAGAGCTAATCAATGAATTTGGTAAAGTTGCAGGATACAAAATTTATGCACAGAAATCTCTTGCATTCCTAAACACTAATGATGAAAAATCTGAAAGAGAAATTAAGGAAAAACTCCCAGTTACCACTGCAACAAAAAGAATAAAATACCTAGGAATAAACCTACCTAGGGAGACAAAAGACCTGTATGCCAAAAACTATAAGACACTGATGAAAGAAATTAAAGATGATACCATCAGATGGAGAGATATACCAATTTCTTGGATTGGAAGAATCAATTTTGTGAAAATGACTATACTCCCCAAAGCAATCTACAGATTCAATGAAATCCCTATCAAATTACCAATGGCATTTTTTATGGAACTAGAACAAAAAATCTTAAAATTTGTATGGAGACACAAAAGACCCTGAATAGCCAAAGCAGTCTTGAGAGAAAAAAACGGAACTGGAGGAATCACACTCCCTGACTTCAGACTGTACTACAATGCTACAGTAATAAAGACAATATGGTACTGGCACAAAAACAGAAATATAGATCCATGGAAAAAGATAGAAAGGCCAGAGATAAACCCACACACCTATGGTCAACTAACCTATGACAAAGAAGGCAGGATATACAATGGAGAAAAGACAGCCTCTTCAATAAATGGTGCTGGGAATACTGGACAGCTACATGTAAAAGAATGAAATTAGAACACTCCTTAACACCATACACAAAAATAAACTCAAAATGGATTCGAGACCTAAATGTTAAGACCAAATACTACAAAACTCTTAGAGGAAAACATAGGAAGATCACTCTTTGACATAAATCACAGCAAGATCTTTTTAATCCACCTCCTAGAGTAATGGAAATAAAAACAAAAATAAACAAATGGGACCTAATGAAACTTAAAAGCTGTTGCACAGCAAAGGAAACCATAAACAAGACGAAAAGACAACTCTCAAAATGGGAGAAAATATTTGCAAATGAATCAACGGACAAAGGATTAATCTCTAAAATATATAAACAGCTCATGCAGCTCAATATTAAAAAAACAAACAACCCAATCCAAAAATGGGCAGAAGACCTAAATAGACATTTCTCCAAAGAAGACATACAGATGGCCAAGAAGCACATGAAAAGCTGCTCAACATCACTAATTATTAGAAAATGCAAATCAAAACTACAATGAGGTATCACCTCACACCAGTTAGAATGGGCATCATTAGAAAATCTACAAACAACAAATGCTGGAGAGGGTGTGGAGAAAAGGGAACCCTCTTGCACTGTTGGTGGGAATGTAAATTGATACAGCCACTATGGAGAACAGTAAGGAGGTTCCTTAAAATACGAAAAATAGAATTACCATATGACCCAACAATCCTACTACTGGGCATATACCCAGAGAAAACCATAATTCAAAAAGACATATGCACCCCAATATTCACTGCAGCACTACTTACAATAGCCAGGTCATGGAAGCAACCTAAATGCCCATCAACAGATGAATGGATAAAGAAGATGTGGTACATATATACAATGGAATACTACTCAGCCATGAAAAGGAACCAAATTGAGTCATTTGTAGAGACGTGGATGGATCTAGAGACTGTCATACAGAGTCAAATAAGTCAGAAAGAGAAAAACAAATATCATATATTAATGCATAAATGTGGAACCTAGAAAAATGGTACAGATGAACCGGTTTGCAGGGCAGAAATTGAGACACAGATGTAGAGAACAAACAAATGGACACCAACGGAGGACAGCGGTGGGGGGTGGTGGTGGTGGTGTGATGTATTGGGAGATTGCGATTGACATGTATACACTGATGTGTATAAAATGGATGACTAATAAGAACCTGCTGTATAAAAATAAATAAATAAAATAAAATTCAAAAGAAAAACACTTAACAACAAAAAAACCAACAACCTGATTCAAAATGAGCAAAAGACGTGAGTAGATATTTCTCTGAAGAAGAGATACAAATGGCCAAAAAGCACATGAAAAGATGCTCAACATCCCCAATCATTAGGGAAATGCAAATCAAAACTGCAACGAGATACCACCTGACACCCATTAGGATGGCTCCTATCAAAAAAATAGAATATGAGTGTTTGAAAGAACATGGAGAAACTGGGACCCTGGTGTACTACTGGTGGAAATCGGTACAGTCACTATGGAAAACAGTGTGGTGTTTCCTCAAGTAATTAAAGACAAAATTGCTATATGACCCAGCAAATCCACTTCTGCGCATATACCCCAAAGAACTGAAAGTAGGATCTCAAAGAGATATTTGTACACCCATGTTCATAGCAGCATTATTCGTAATAACTAAACCATGGAAGCAACTCAAGTGTCCATCAGTGGATGAACAGATAAGTAAAATGTGGATATACATACAGTGGAATATTGTTTAGTCTTAAAAAGGAAGGAGATTATGCAGTATGTTTACAACATGGATACCTTGGGGATATTATGCTAAATGAAAGTAGCCAGTCAGAAAAAGATACATACTGTATGATCCCACTTATATGAGGTACTTATAAGAGTCAAAATCATAAAGACAGAAAGTAGACTGGTGATTACCAGGGGCTGGGGGCAGGGAATAATGGGGAGTTATTGTTTAATGAGTATAGAGCTTCAGTTTCACAAGATGAAAACAGTTATGGGGATGGACAGAGGAGATTTTTGCACAATGTTGTGAACATATTTGATAGTGCTGAACTGTACACTTAAAAAATGGTTAAGATGGGAAAAAATTGTTTATCATGACATATATCAAATACAAAGTATAAATAAAATACATATGTATAATTTATGTGGCACATATATACAATGGAATATTACTCAGCCATAAAAAGGAACAAAACTGAGTTATTTGTAGTGAGGTGGATGGACCTAGAGTCTGTCATACAGAATGAAGTCAGAAAGAGAAAAACAAATACCATCTGCTAACACATACATATGGAATCTAGAAAAATGGTACTGATGAACCTCCTGACAGGGCAGGAATAAAGACACAGATGTAGAGAATGGACTTAACGACACAGCGGGGGGAGGGGAGACAGGGACGTAGTGAGAGAGTAGCACTGACACTATCTGGTAAGCTGCCGCATAGCACAGGGAGATCACTCGGTGCTTTGTGTCCCCCTAGAAGGGTGGGATAGGGAGGGTGGGATGGAGGCTCAAGAGGCAGGGATATGGGGAATATATGTACACATATAGCTGATTCACTTTGTTGTAAAGCAGAAACTAACACAATGTTATAAAGAAATTATACTGCAATAAACATGTATTTTTTAAAAAAAACAATCAGCTGACCCAAAATGTCAATAGTGCTGAGATTGGGAAACTTTGCTTTATAGACACAAACACATAAAACAATATATCCTATGGCAGTTAATTTCTTTCTTCTTGAAAATCTACTGCCCACACTATGAATAAAGCTTATAGTAAATGCTTTCTTTCTCTCCCTCTCCCTCTCTTTTACTTTGGTTACCCAGTATCTGAAAACCTTTTCTATGTTTGGGAAGAATCCCACATTATTATTCTCAGTGAAAGCCTCCAATCATAGGAGGTAAAAATGTTACCAATTACATTTTCCTTGCAACTAGTACACAGTCATGTGGCATTGGCTCAACAGTAAAATAATCCACCCAGATCTTGAATTAGGACTTGGTGATGCAAGCAAATGGGGATGGCCAAAATCTACCTCTGACAACAGCTACAGGAAAGCCAGCTTCCTGGAGTGATGGAGCAGCAGTGATAAGAGCTGGTTATGTTGGCAATTCAAGCTGCTCTTGGTGCTTGGAAGCTGCAAGGTTTCCTTCACCAAATCTGCTCTACAGGGTGATTTGGGAGGTTGTTCCTGGATTTACAACCTGATGCTGTGGCCCATCCAGCAATTATGAGAATTTCCCAGGGTCCTTTAATAAATTTTTTTCCTATTTTATTCAGCCAGAATGGGATTCTGTTGATTTCAAGTAAAAAACTCTGATAAAGAGCTACTTTTTGCTCTTGCTCTCTGGGTATTTTAATATGTATATCTTGTAACTACATATATCTTGAGAAGACATACAGCATTGTATATATTCAATCTGATTTTCCCTTTAACTTTCTATTTATTATAATTATATACAACAGCATATAAAATATGGGTATAGTTTTTTTTAAGGTAGCAAATCAAACCCATGTACCATCACCCAGCTTATAAATGAAGAAAAACAAAAACAAACAGGGAATGAGGTGTTTTCTGTGTTCCTCTACATATTTGCCCCATCTCTCTCCACAAAGAGGCAACCCCACACTGAATACATATAATATACACATATATATGGATATATATCATAATATTCTGGTGTATATATATTTATATATTCTGATGTATACACATATATGTCTATATATATATTTGATATATAGCCTGATACATATTCTTATATATATACTGATTCTTAGTATATCTGAAAGATGTACTAATGACTTTTGAAAGTTAACACAGAGAGATAAAACTTCGTAACTGCCATTAATAATAAAAATGGATTTGGATATTACAATTATGTTCAATTTTGAGAACTAATTATCTGTTTTAGTGTTAAAATGCAGATTCCTCAAGTACAATCCAGAAGTTGTAAACCGGAATCTCTGTTATTGGGAACTGGCATTTCTTGTTACATGCCTTTCTGTGCCTTCCATGGTTGAGTCTCAGGGAGCCAGAAACATCTGGTGAGTGGGGATGTAAATATCACTGTGTGACCCAATGCCCTCACCGGTCCAGTCCGCAAAGCCTGGCACAGGTGGTGTCAAATCTGCCTCGCCTCCTTTCCTCCTCTTCTTCTGGGGCCCCTGGCTGCTCCAGTTCCCTCTCTCCTCCAATCCAGTGGAACCACTCATCAGGCAGCCCTCCTCCTGACCCTCATATACAGTTACAGGTGAAGCAGGCAGCAACAGCAATGAGCGTGGGTGGGAAGGTCACAGCTGTGTCGTTTCCCTTCCAAAGGCTACACCAGTGGCTCTTAACAAGATGCCCTGCCCTACCCACTGTGACCAGGGCTAGCAAACAGCCCAGATTAAACCCTCACCACATCTGGGATGCTCCTGTCTCACCTGCAAAAGGTTTTCATCAACCGTGGGAGCAGTGGGTACTCTGACCTCCATACCTACGCTCCTGGGAACAACATGCCTCCAGCCTGGGCCACCCACCGAGCCAACCCTGATGTCCCGGGTGGTGGGGTACCTAGTGGTGGTGGTGGCTGACACCCCCAGGGTGGCCTATGTTGACCCTAAAAATGGCATCCCAGACAGCCACAGCCTGCATGGCCAAGGGGTACCAGTCCCCCCTTTACAGTAAGCCATGACGCAATCCCTGGGGGTCCCTTCCAGTTGTAGGAGGCTTGCAAGGCTACAGAAAGCGGCCACCAGGACCTGGAGACCCACCCCTCTGAAGGGGCCCAGCAGCCACACCACAGCCTTGCACACACCCCGTACGACCTTGCCAACTGTGGCACAGGAGTCAGCAAAGGGCGTGGTACTCTCAGCAGGCGCCCAGCCACCAGAGCGTGATGTCCAGGCCCACCTCCGCCGAGATGGCCAAGACGTGGTGTTCGGCGCTGGTGGCAGAGAGCATCACTCCCGCTGGGTAGTCCAAGATGGGCCCCCTTGTTTCACAGAGGCGGCCAGGGCTGGGCCCGCTGGGGTAATGGGGTGCGCTGCCGTCCCCCGAAATTGGGCTCGCCTTCCCCACCTCCCCTTCTTCTACTTCACTGTCCTGGCGCGGCGGCTGCGGGTGCTGCCATCCGGCAAGGCCTGGGCAACCCTGAGGAGAGAGAAGCATGGGCCCGGCAACTATGGAAGGCTGCCTGACTCACACAGTCCGGCTCCCCTCGACCCCGATCCGCGCGCCATTTCCTCTGGAGACGCCCAAAGTACAGGAGATAGAAAGTTACAGTGCACCCACCCAATGCCATTTTGTAGACTCACACGCCTTCTCTCTCAACTTCGAAAATGTAAAGTCAGCTGGAAGAAGACACCATGGCTCTGAGCCTTAGGAGCGGAGACGAGCAGGAGGAGAAATCTTTCTGGCGAAGCGGAAGCGTTAACCGAGGCACGAAAGATGGAACTGCGCAGGCGCACAGCAGCTTTCAAAGCGAGCAGCTGGGAGGGTGTGTCCAGAAAACGTGGTCTCAGGACGAGACCTGTTTTTCTCTCCTCTGTGTTTTATCAATAGATATTGTCATATCTACAGTCAGTGTATGAAGAAACTGAGGCACAGAGAGGTTAAGTAACTTGCCTGGTGTTACAATGCCAGTGAGTAGCTGAACTAGGATCTGAACCTAGAAACTCTAATTCCAAAATTTGCCTTCTGCATAAATGAATTTATACGTACACCTGTTCTCAACTCCAAGTTCTCATAAAAGTGACCAAAATATTTTTTAAAAGATGAAATATTTGGGCTTCCCTGGTGGCGCAGTGGTTGAGAGCCCACTTGCGGATGCAGGGGACACGGGTTCGTACCCCGGTTCGGGAAGATCCCACATGCCGCGGAGCGGCTGGGCCCGTGAGCCATGACCACTGAGCCTGTGCGTCCGGAGCTTGTCCTCCACAACGAGCGGGGCCACAACAGTGAGAGGCCCGCGTACTACAAAAAAAAAAGATGAAATACTTAAGGAAGTTGGAGTGTCCATCAGTGAAATAATAATTTTAATGTGTTTGTAGAGGATAGAAGGTTGATGTGATTGAAGGGTAAAATGTCAACTGTAGATAAAATATAGGAAATTTTATTTCATGAGAAAGCAGAAGAGACTCCAAATCCTTTAAATTGTAGTGGCAAATATGCTACAAAAATTAAAATTAATTAATTAAAAAATAAGACCCTTGTCAGCTAGAGCATTGAGATTCACACCGCTTCAATACATGATTGACTTGCGGCCATGACTCTCTTGCTCCCTCACCCCCACCACGCCAAGTAAAGCCTAAGAACTACCTTTGAGCCAAAGTATGTAATTTACCACCAAGGACCTTCTAGTAAGGACAGTGGGGTCTTAGTGAGATGCAGAGCTGTCTGCAGAACTGAAACACCTTACCCTTAAAATTAGGCTCTCCCACTTGGTCTTTGCTTGTACTCCATCGCTTGATCACTGTACAAATTGCCATCTCATATCCACCCAACATCCCCTCATGTAGTCTAGATTAACATAGATTCCTTGACTTGCCTTTATTCTGCCTGCTAGGTGCACCTTTCTTCATCTTACTGGAATGTTCTTACTTTTCAAAATCAATCCTTGTTCTTTATTATAATCTATGTGAAATTCTAACTCACTTTTTAAATATCTTAATCATCACCATCATCATCACCACCACCACCATCATCATCATCATCATTACTGCCATTAAAGCATGCATTCATAACTGCATGTTAAACACTCCATACGCATTATATTACTATGCTAATGTTATCTGAGTTGAAAAATCTGAGGGTTAAAAGATTAAGTAACTTACCTAATATTACAAAGTTAGGATGTAGTAAAAACAGCATGAAATTCATTCTTTTTCTTATTTCACAGTCTGTCATACTGCCTTGATCTATAATACCCTTTGTGCACTTTCCATGTGCATTTATAATTACATATACCACATAATGTATTTATTTGTTTACATGTGTATCTTTCCTCTGTTATTCATCCAGGAATGAATATTCCCTGACAATATAGATTTTAAGTGATTTGTGAATATATCTATATCTGTATATCTATATATCTAACACCTGGTGAAGTTTCTGATACTCTATAGCTATATCATATATAAGTATAAAACATAGAAAATAGGAACAAAAATTACAAATGTATGGGGCACATATATGCATATGAAAAACATTATAAATAAATCAGTATCTTCAAAATTAATTCCAGTTCCAATCAATTTTAATAAAATAGTTTTGGGATGTTCTTTTAACTTGACAAACAGTAGAAACTTTATATAGAAAAAAAAATTGAGAGTAATCCCAAAAACATTAATAGAGAATAAATAGATGTTATTCCTATAGATATTAGAACATGTTATTATAAAAAAGAATAAACAAAATGACATAATACTAATAAAAATAGATAAGAGAAATGGAAAAATCACCATATATAGTCACTATTATATAATATAATGTATAATTACATATATAAGAATTTATATGTGTAATTTCTTTCTTGAACTCATGAAGAAGTACTTTTAAAAACTGATTTGGGGAATACTGATTATTAATTTTAAAAACATTAATATCCTTACTTCATGCCATATGCATCATATTACAATGTAATAAAAATAAAATGCTTTAGAATAAGAGACAAAGGTGAAATTTAAATATTGAAGCAATTCAAATATAGTAAAAACATATACAATTTTGCTAAATAAAAATTTAAAGTTAATGTATATTAAAAATAATAAAATAAAAATGCCAAGTAATTTTGGAGAGAAATAGCAAAGAATGTGACAACAAATAGGTTGATATTTTTATTTTACATAAAATTTATGAGTGATGATATGAAAATACTACAGATCCTATGACCAGACATATCTGAATATAGAAGTAAACTAGCTGATAAACAATTTTCAACATATCTCAGAATAAAAAAATCAAATTAACACAGCAAAAAGCCATTCATCCCGTAAAATATTGGAAAAATGAATTTGAAACATTCCAATGTTTGCTTAGTGTCCTAGTACACTGGCAAAGATGTAATTTGGTGAAGTTCTTCTGAAAGACAAATTAATATCATATGTCTAGAACCTTAATTTATATATTTTGACCCATTATTTCCCTTTCTTAAATTTATTGCAGTGAAATAATTGTAATGGTAGGCAAAAGTTCATATGTTTATATGTGCAAATGTCTCAGAATTATTCATGATAAATAATCAGAAAAATATTAAATTTTCAACAATGTATACCTTTAAAAGATTTCATCTTAATAAATAAAAATGATCTGATCATTAAAATATGGCTTTAAAAGATAAATATCATGATTATAAGCTTATGATATAGAATTGAACCAACAATAAGGCAGATTACAAAATCATATTATTTGATGTTTATTAAATTATATTGTTTTCATTCATATACCAAATTTAATAGTTACTGACCTAAGTTTAGACATTTTTAGTAATTTTGTTTACATCTTTATATTTCTCTAAGTTTTTAAATGATCATATAGTATTTTTGTTTTCATTACTAGAATGCACAAAAATTTTCTTTTCAAAAAATATTTATCTCTTTAAAAATACTCAGAGTCTAATAAGTAGGATAAAAAGAACTGCATAAAATTTTACAAATATGCTAATGCAACTTTTAAAAATAAAATTTAAACTCTTTAAATATATTCAACAAATGCCACAATGTCCTTGCTAATTTGATGTGGTTTTCACATATTGTTCTACTTTCCAAATGCTTTATTTATAACCTAAATAAAATGTTAATAGTGTATCTTTACATTAAACTTCATAAACATTTCCAAAGATGATGTGTCCTAGTTAGTTGTTCAGGCTACTGTAACAAATTACCATAGACTGGGTGGTTTAAACAACAAACATTTATTTCTCACCAGATCTGAAGGCTGGGAAGTCAAAGAGCAAGGTGACAGCAAACTTGGTGTTTGGTTAAGGCCCTCTTTCTGGTTTGCATATGGCTGCCTTCTCAATTTATCTTCACATGGCAGAGTGGAAACAGATCTTTCTGGGATACTTTTTATAAGAGCACTAATCCCATCCATGAGAACTTCACCCTCATGACCTAATTACCTCTCAATGGCCATACCTCCTAATACCATCACATTGGGAGTTAGAATTTCAACATAAGAATTTGGGGGAGACACACATTTTCAGTCCATAATAATATGCAAAATAACAATCAAAACAAAAACATTCCAAAAAAACTTTTAATGTTACACATGATTAAACGTTTTCAAGATATTTTTTCTATAAACATGGACTTATTCAATAATTACATAATGATGTTTTTAAATGTGCAAGAGGTGCCTTAGTAATACATAACATGTTGTTTTAACAATCAGGCTCCTACAAATTCAAATTAAATAACTCTCAAAAACTAATACTTGATGTAGAGAGACATGGAAATTTGAGAATTCATTATTTGATTCCTAAAAACTTAAAAATAAAGGTGAAAGAATTAACACTTTTCCCAATCTTACCCAAAATCTCAATATATTTAACAATGACAAATACATCTGTTACAGATGATTCGAACCATGTTGTGTATTGTAGCCTTGGTTTGGAATCTAGTCCTTTTTGCCATGTACATGAGTTCAAAGAATAATCTCAGAGAGGAAATGTCTAAGAAGTATAAGAGGACCTTTTACTGGGAATGAAATCTTTTGGTGGGAGCCCAAGGTAAAGATGGGGATGTGCAGTTCTGTGGGAAGTGATAGCCCTATGCTAAGCATTTTCACAGTTGTCAACCTATCCCAAAATACAAGAGTTGGACTTAAGAAAAAATGATAAGTGTAATCTTAAGTAATTCATGTAGCCACTGGAGGAAGCTGGTGTACTCTTACAAAAAACAAGGATAATTAAAAGTTTTGAATGGCTGGGGAACTTGAAGATTGTCAATATTTTACAATGTGCAATGTCCAAATTTTATAAATAAGTGCATTTGGTACCTATACAATGTTCATACTTTCATACAGAATAAACATTTATTTCTCCAATCATTTTAAGTTAATTTAAAAATATGGAAAACTCTTTCTTATGTAGAAAGTGATTCTAAAATATAATTTATTAATATTTCAAAATAAGTAAAAACAATACATAGTCTTCTCAGATATCTACAACAGCTTGGTATGATAAATACATTTTACCAGAAACTGAATTTTAACTCACAGAATCAGTTACTGAGGACATCTGTTACTATTTTCTTCATCTTTCTCAGTGTTCAACTGAAATGCATCTTTAAACTTAATTGCAATTTAAAAATAATTTTTAGTCCATATTTCTAATTTTAAATGTAGATGATTAGACTGGCAACTGTCCACATGTCTAAAGTATTTGTTCTTTTATCAGTACCATGATTGTTTGTATTTAAAGTGCTGAATAGAAGAAATAATCTTGCCTGTACCTGATTATATTGTTAGAAATTGAATGAAGAAATTGCAAAATGGAGGAAAATAAAATTTAGCTAAATAAACATTAGAACAACTACAGTTACCAGAAATATTTTCAAAAATCAGCTTCTCCATATCAACTGATTTTGGCTCTCACATCTCTCCTTTTTGGTTTGGGAATAATAATTTTATAATATTGGATATGTTCACAGACCTAGCATACTGCAGCTGTAACCACCATTCAAATTCTTATGCTGATTATACTCACTAATTACAACTGGAATGCAAAACAGATTTCATATTAAACTACATTGTAATGGAAGAAATTTTAACAGACTTATTTTTTAGAAGTATATTCTTTCGGAGACTGCAGATTTTAAGGAAGCATTAGCCAATTAAAAACACCAGGCTAGTTCTTGAATAAAGGATTAAAGCAAAAGATTACTTTCACACTTGGGTGGTGTATGTCAAAACAAACATTTTGCCTGATGGCTACCCTGGTGGCAAATGAAATGAAAAGCTATACTATACAATAAAAGATGACCATTTGTACAGTTCCATATTAAATAATGCATTTTGAGAAGCCTTTTCTATTTCTTGGTAGGCTGTCTAATTTGAATTCAGTCTTCATTTCAACAAGACATATTTCACTTATTTACCCTTGTATATTCGTCAGGTGTGTTTCTAGTGCAAGTGTTCTCTCCATGACTAACCTTATCCTTTCAGGAATGAGCCTGCTGGATTGTGACATACACAACGCCATGTAATTTAAAAATCTCATATAAGTGTGGATCCAATATTCCTTTCTCAGGACACAGTATTGTTTACAAATGAAAGAAAACAAACCACTCTGGCATTAGGTTCTGAAACTATATGCTGGGTAAAAGTAATTTGTCTGCTCTGAAAGTAATTCCAGACCTGATAGGACTATTGGATAAAGGTTTAGCACTGAATTTGAGATGAGCAAACATGGGGTAGAATGATTCAATCAGACTTTTGCACTTGTTTTTTTACTGTTTCAGTAACATACTGAGCTAACTTTTACCTCCATGCCTTTGCTTATACTGTTCTGTACCTAGAATGCCTATCTTTCTAATTCCCAGTATCTAGATTATATCTACTTTTTAAAGCTTAAGTCAAGTTGCATGTATTTGTTGAAGTCTTTTCTGCCATATCAGTAAGTAAATAACCTTACTTTCTTCTGAACCTTCTATACTATTTTTTTCTTTCTACACAATGAATTAAGTGATATTTAGGAAAGAGAACACACGTTATAGTTAGATGACAGTCTGAATTTTATCTCTGCCATTTACTAGCTGATGTCATTATCTTCCCTTAAAGAGGAATAATAGTGGTACATTAGGAGATGATGAGGATCAAATATCTTAAAGCAAAAGGAAGTATGTGGTAAACCAAAAAAGAAAAGCTTTTATATTTTAAAATGTACTTTTGTTTCATCATGTACTTTGCTTTTTTATGTAATTGTTCTTTATGTGCTTTCCAATATTGTTTCGATTATAAATCCCTGGAGAGCAGGGATTAAGGCATGCATATGCACAAAAGTTTTACATTTTGGAGATTTTTGGTACATTTATACAATAAATGAATATCCATTTAGTTAGCTATCTACCTACCTATCTATCAACTATTTGGAACCAGAATGGATAGAAGGCTCAAGACATTTTAGAGACCAGTATAAAGGGAAATAATTAAATAATTGAACTTACATTGATACAGGTTAAAATATTTAATATACTAAGAGAGTAGATCTTAAAAGTTCTCATCACAAGAAAAAAATCTGTAACTATGGGTGGTAATGGATATTAACTAAACTTATTGTGGTAGTCATTTCACAATATGTATATCAATACATACATCATATCTTTATCTTGTACACCAAAAACTGATCTAATGTTATGTGTCAATTATATCTGAATAAAAAATAAACATTTAATATGTATCAAACTGTACCACCGTGACAGAAAATGTCCTATAGAGCAGGTAAACTTTTATTTGTTTAAGAAAGAAAAAAGTTGAACTGACAAGCAAATATACAAAATTGCATAAGGAGAAACAATAAGAATAAACTGCTCCCAAGTTAGAGCAACTAGCAGAGGACTAGAAAATAGCTGATAGTAAATACATGATTTTTCAAATTTTAAAAATTTAGTTAACAGAGAATAAACATCAGGAAAAGCTGAAATAAGAGGTGACCTAATAATCATGAATAAGCAAATGCTGAAAGTTCTTTTTATCTTCAAATACTGTAATATCTTTACAAGTTTGCCATAGGCTCTCCTTTCTGTCCTGGCATTCTTATATTTAGAGATCACTAGTGGTCAAAAGTGAGGCCAATATGTATTTATAAACCACCTGATACAGAAAAAAAACAAACCAAAAAATGATTAGGAGAGGTAAAATATCCAAAGTGGACAACCTGAAAGATTACATTATCTATTTCATATGAATAAACATTGTCCTGGGCATTGTAAGAGAAAATTAAGATGAAAAAGTTTTGGTTACTGCTCTGAGAGTTATAATTTGTAAACAAAATAAGTAAACAATGTAACAATAATATAATATACTATGCCTAATGTAAAAGTATTTTTTAAGATACTAGTTACTGTCTTTTATTCCCAGAAGCCCTCCTCTTTTAAATATTCTCAGTCTACCACTCAGATTCCTAGAATCAACTGCAGTTTTAACTTCCGTCTGTCAAATGTATTTGACTTAAGCAGGAGGAAGTTAGTTAACTTTTACCTAGCACTCAGGATGCAGCTGTCAGTGTACGCAGCTAGAATTATTCTGACTTAGGGTCTCACTTTTAACATTTGGGTTTTCACTTTTTCCACTTTCCCAATTTTACTCTTACTTTTAGAAGATAGAAGTTCCTCTACTACAGTCGCTATTTTGATTGGCTGACAGTAACCCAGTTCCTCTGGAAATTTCAACTTCCTCTAAACAATTTCCTTAATCATGGACCACACTGTGATCCATAGACCCTACTAAGAGCACATAAACAACTGCTTGTCTGTTCTGTTTGAATCTCTTAATGTTTTTGGTCTTGACTTCTGAATTCCACACTCTGATTTTTGTAAAGACACACAGTTTCTCTCAGTAGGACCTCCTGACATTGCCTTCTGGAACAGACATGCCAGCAATGTCTTGTTATATGGTGAGTATCATATTTTCCTACCAGACCTTCCTATAACTTACTGGCTCATGCCGACCCTTAGTTTTGTCTCTATTTTTGACTCTTGTTTCTCTACAAAACATTCCTATTCCTAACCTGGAAATGCCTATCTGTGTGTGCTAAGATGTATCAAAGCAATATTATAAAATGAATGATTGTTATTATATCCCAAATCTCATCAGGCTCTGGAAGTGTTTTCATAAGAAGTATACCTAGGTCAAAGACCTGCCAAGGAAGAGAATCAGGTTAGTTTCTTCCAAGACATGTACAGTGCACAGCAGGGACAGCTAAAGCAGTCAACTAGTTATCAACTTGATCACATTATTAATGAAAGCAGAATAAACAAAACAAATCAAAACTTTTCCTGAAAGATTGTTTAATTTACAACTATGGTAGGCAAAATAATGGATCCCTAAATGTGTCCATGTCCTTATCCCAGAACCCTTTGTATATGTTATGTTACATGGCAAGGGAGAATTAAGGTTGACAATGGAATTAAATTTTCTAATCAGGTAACTTTACAATAAGGAGAGTATCCTGAATTATCCAGGTTGGAATAATGTATTTGTAAGGGTTTTTTTTTTTTTTTTTTTTTTTTTTGGCTGTAAGATTTGGGGTGGTTTATTACACAGCAAGGCTGTCTAATACATGTTGCAAAGAATAGTCTTGCACATACAAGTTTAAGAGTAGAAGTTCCCACATAAGGTGAGAGCTGGAGTGAGGCTTAGTAATGGGATCCTTATGAATGGGATGGAGTTTAGAGATGGAGTAAGGAGAAGGGGCTCAGGAATGGGATAGAATCATAGATGGGATGAGAGTTTAAGATGGAGATGGGAAGCTCAAGAATAAGTGAGGATGTCTGTGTGCATTTACTTGGTAATTTTCAAAATCTGAATATTTACTGGTGTATTATGCTGCACCAAAATGTCATCTACCGGAGAGTGCATATTTCACCACATACTCACCAACAACATGTATTATTGTTTTTCTTCTTGGCCAGTATGATAAGCGAGACTGATATCTGCTTGCTTTGATTTTGCACCCTGTGGTTACTGGTGGAGTTGAATTTCTTTTCACAGAGTTACTCCATTTTTCTTTTTCCTGTTCATGCCCTTGATTCACTTTACACTGGATGTTCCTCTTATTCTTATTAATCTTCAAACCTTTTGTCACAGAGGTTGCAAATATTTTCCTAGTTTATAGTTTGCCTTTTAATTATTTTTACAAGGCTTTTAAAAAGTCAACTTGTGGGCTTCCCTGGTGGCGCAGTGGTTGAGAATCCGCCTACAGATGTAGGGGACGCGGGTTCGTGCCCTGATCCGGGAAGATCCCACATGCCGCGGAGTGGCTGGGCCCGTGAGCCATGGCTGCTGAACCTGTGCGTCTGGAGCCTGTGCTCCGCAACGGGAGAGGCCACAACAGTCAGAGGCCCGCGTACTGCAAAAAAAAAAAAAAAAAAAAAAAAAGTCAACTTGTTTGAGATATAATTTACATTAATAAAATGAAGTTATTTAAAGTGTAAAGTCTGATGAATTTTGACAAATGTATATACCTGTGTAACTGCCACCACAACCAAAATTTAGAACTTTTTCATCACCCCTAAAAATTCTTTCATGCTCCTTTCCAGCCAATTTCCATTTCTACCCTGGCCCCAGGCAACCACTGATCTACTTCTTCTATCATTATAGATTAAAACTGTCAAGGCTTTTTGATATGCAAAATGTATTTTAAGCTTTTTATTAGTCAAACCTAACTCTTTTCCTTTAAATATGTTGTGTTTTTGCTTTTTTTTTTTTTGTTTTTGTTTGAGTGGAGTGCCCTGTGCTATACAGCAGGTTCTCATTAGTTGTCTATTTTATACATATTAGTGTATATATGTCAATCCCAATCTCCCAATTCATCCCTCCGCCCGCCTTTCCCCCCTTGGTGTCCATACTTGGTTTGTTTTCTACATCTGTGTTTCTATTTCTGTCTTGCAAAGCAGTTCATCTGTACGATATTTCTAGATTCCACAAAAATGTGTTAATATACGATATTTGTTTTTCTCTTTCTGACTTACTTCACTCTGTATGGCAGTCTCTAGATCCATCCACATCTCTACAAATGACCCAATTTCGTTCCTTTCTATGACTGAGTAATATTCCATTGTATATATGTACCACATATTCTTTATCCATTCATCTGTTGATGGACAATTAGGTTGCTTCCATGACCTGGCTATTGTAAATAGTGCTGCAATGAACATTGGGGTACATGTGTCTTTTTGAATATGGTTTTCTCTGGGTATACACCCTGTAGTGGGATTGCCGGGTCATATGGTAATTCTATTTTTATTTTTTTAAGGAACCTCCATACTGTTCTCCATAGTGGCTGTACAGGTATACATTCCCACCAACAGCACAAGAGGGTTCCCTTTTTTCCATACCCTCTCCAGCATTTATTGTTTGTAGATTTTTTGCTGATGGCCATTCTGACCAGTGTGTGGTGATACCTCATTGTGGTTTTGATTTGCATTTCTCTAGTAATTAGTGATGTGGAGGATCTTTTCATGTACCTCTTGGCCATCTCTGTGTCTTCTGTGGAGAAATGTCTGTTTAGGTCTTCTGCCCTTTTTTGATTGGGTTGTTTCTTTTTTTGACATTGAACTGCATGAGCTTTTTGTATGTTTTGTAAATTAATTCCTTGTCTACTGCTTCATTTGCAAATATTTTCTCCCATTCTGAGGGTTGTATTTTCATCTTGTTTATGGTTTCCTTTGCTGTGCAAAAACTTTTACGTTTCATTAGGTCCCATTTGTTTATTTTTGTTTTTATTCATTAATATAGGAGTTGGGTCATGAAAGATCTTGCTGTTGTTTATGTCAAAGAGTGCTTTTCCTATGTTTTCCTCTAAGAGTTCTATAATGTCCGGTCTTACATTTAGGTCTTTAATCCATTTTGAGTTTATTTTCTAAGTTCATTCTTTTACATGCAGCTGTCCTGTTTTCCCAGCATCACATATGTCAATGGAATGAATTTTATAACAAAAAATTTTGTCCAACATCTATCTGTTGAGAATATTATCTGAATCTTCTTCAGAAACATTAAAATTTTACTGAAACTGTGAAGAAGCAGTATTGTGACTGGCACGGATTCTAGTTCCTACAGAGTTCAGTATGTTCTTAAATATTCTGATGCTTTATGAGAAAATGTTAAATTTAATTAGAGCAGCAGCTCAAAACAAATAGAATTAGAACATTAATATAATGCTTAAACATTTTTCTATAAAGACATTTCAAAACTTTTATTACTTTATATTAATGTTTTTATTAGCTGATATTCCTGAGCAGGATATATGTTAGTGTCTTCACAAATCAAAAAGTTATCTTTGTACTGAAACATATAAAGTATCATGTTAAAGCTAACATTTTTATGAGTTTGGGCTTAGGAAATCTTTGCATGATATCATTTATGAAAGGACAAAAAAGGTTCATTAAATACCTTTAAAAATCACTCCAGGCTATACATTGCTTTTATCAAAGATTTTAATTTGTATCTGAGAAAACAGATTAGAAATGCTGCATCACTGTCATTTTGATCACCTGTTTATAGTTCTTGAATTATATTCTTTCATGGAGTTACATATATTTAAGTAATCAATTGTGAGGTAAGAATAAATGTTTCTATTTATTAGAATAATATTCAATGCATAATTTCACTAGAAGATAATTTCTCTTAGATTTTGTGTGTGTGTGTGTGTGTGTGTGTGTGCATGTGAATGAGAGAGAAAAGAGAGAAAAAGAAAATTTCACAGCTACTGGTTTATATATATAACAGTCAATATTGTCAACAATTAGAAGTTTACAAATCATCCAAATAATTGGCACTCCAGCTGGTTTTTGAATCAACTGAATATTAGATAATTTTTTAGTAATGATTCAATTATAATAACTAGCAGTTATCAATTGATTGCTCTGTGCAAGGTAATGAATTAAGTGCCCTGAAGGCACTTTATCATTTACTGCTCATGACAATGTCATGTTATAGTTATGACAATTATCTGTATTTAAGCTAAGGAAACTGAAACTTTAAGAAATTAGACAAATCCTGTGGTGAGCATATCATACAAACCAGTACATGTTTGAGAGGGAAAGAAAAGTTATTAATAATTATCTATCTGGCTTTATGGATGTACACCAGAATTGTCCCAGGTAAACCAAGATACATGATTACCTTACACTTATAGTAATTAGCAGAAGTAAGAGTCAGCCCTAAGGAACCCAGGTAATTTTCCAAATGTACAATTTAACTACTACATGGTGAATCTGCATGATGCAGACAGAGTAGAATTTTAAATGTTCCATGAGTGGTTTGGCATCATGAGCCAATGTCTTAATCAAATTAAACATTTCTTCTTGTCACCCATAGGTCTCTTTTCACTTTTATTTAACCAATATGAAAGCCAATTCATACATCTCTGAAGTAGTAACACGATATTTCACGTAAGTATCTCTGCATATTTTCCCTTCATCTCCAAACGTCAAATTTTTACCAATATATACACTATTCCTAATTTGATGCTCAGATGCAAAGTTCCTCCTCAAAGATTCCTTTCCAGATTCACACCTGGAAATTTCAAAACATGTTATTGGTATTGTTGTTATGGTGATTATTACACTATTTATCATATTCACATAATTTTGTGTATAATTTGTCTCCCCTAAATAAAACCTCAACTCTTACTCATGATTGAAAGTTTATAATATGATTAATAATATGCATATACATGAGTCATCTGCATTTCTAAAATTTTGTTTCTCTTCAGAATTAACAAATTCTTAAACTTGAAGAAAGATATTTACTCTTTAGTTTACTCTGGACATGAGGGTATAAATATGTAACATAAGAAAACAAATTGTGTGAAGCTTTTTCTATTCATAACCTAGAGAGGGATTGTGGAGCAATAAATTTTGGCTACAAATATAAGTTTTTATAAATATTTGATATAAATGTATTATAAATTTCAATATGACTTTAGATTTTTATTTCACTCAGAGTTTCTCATTTTAAAACTCTCTCAGATTATCTAATTTTGTCTAATAAATACATATGTTTAAATTTATTAAGCTGTGCAAGCCATGATCTTTCTATCAGAAACTTTCTATCTTGCATATATTCATCTCATTAATACTTTTGTAAGTGAATATCATGTAGGAAAATCACTTTGCAACATGATTTTGCTTGTAAAGATGCACACTAATCTACCTTTACTCTGACTGGTGTTTTAAATTGAAAGGTATAGTGGAAGTTATTTATATATCGTTGTAACTATTTTTTTTTAACACAAGAGTTTCTTCTGAATGCCACTGACAGAGAGAAACTATTTAATTCATTCCACAAGGGTGAAATTTAGAGCCTGTATAAGCCAGAATGATAGCTGTCCATGTGCTATATTTTTAGGAACCTTAAAAGAATCACTCAGCCTAAATAATCTGCCTCACTATATTTCCACAGTGCCTAAATTTTTGTCAATTAATGTCACTCCTTAAGGGTGTTGCCAAGAAAATGGACTTTTAATTCATTACCTTAGAGGGGAAGCACATTGGTACAGATTTATCTTTATTGCAACTAGGCTGTAGCAAATAGCAGGATCCAGCTGTTATAAGACAGTAAATGAGTGCATTTCAATTTAGAAGTAAGCAGGAAAAAGTTCTAAACTGACACTTCCTCGCCAAGGGCATAAATTCCCAATGACCTAAGTTTTTATAAACACAGATACCCCGGTCTTACCAGTAAATGGTTTTAAGTGTCAGCAAATTTGCAGTGAACCCCAAATAATCTTATTGTGCATTGGAATTGAAGACAGTGCTACTGAGGGAAATTATTCAGTGTTGTTCTGTGCCTCAGGGAGGACCTTGAGAACTGAAGAAAGCTTCCCCCAAACCCCCCAACCACTCCCACCCCAGCTCCCAAGGGTACTGAAGCAATAAAGAGGGCAGAAAGGAAATAGAAAATTTGAACTCAATCTCAAGTTCATCTGAGTCCTGGGTTAAGTATTTCCCATGTTCACTCTGAGCACCTTTGTTCACTTTCACATGTTAATTCTGAGTTCCTCTGTTGAATTCTAGGGAATATTTTCATTTTCAGAGAGTAATCCAGAACAAGGCATCTAGATTGTCTGTATAGAAAGTAAGTCATCAGACTTTCTGCCTTATCAGAGCTTAGTTGGATTTTAAACAATACATATCTAGTTAGGTAATAAGGTATTGTGGAAAGAGAATTTCATTACCTCTATATAGAAGGTGAGGAGATGTATCTTCCCAGCAATTAGTCTCAGGAGGAATTTCCTGTAAAGTGATCAGATTTGGATTTAATAACTAACACTGCTGAACCCTGATGAGGAAAATACTGCAGTGTTGCCACTGTGGGTCATGATGAAATGAAACCTGAAGGTCAAAATAAAGAGGAAACGAAGCCAAAAATGATATTGCAATAACAAGAGAAAAATAGACACCTGTTCAGCCTGGTAAAAATGATTGTCTTTACTTACCAAACAAAAGTTTTTAGTACTTTTCAAAATAGTCTAATCAAGACTCAGTTATACATCATAATCTTCATATATATTTTAGGACATCCATATAGTCTTTTACATAGAAGGTATTATTTATTTATTATGTTCCCTTCTTCTATATTAAAAATTTAACTAATAAGTTAACTTGCTTTTTAAATCACTAGAGGCATATATCACCCTACACTCTAACCTAAATATAAAGCTAGCACTCCGTTAACAATCAATTTTTTTTTCTTTTTGCTCAATCATCTCAAATTCCTTCCTTACGTCTTCAGACTCTCTCTCTCTTTCTCTATCTCTCTCTCTCAATCTCTGTCACACACACACACACACAAATACTCTTTCTTTTTTTCTCCTTTTTCTTTGTTTTGGTATTTTATTTTCTGTTTTTATTCACAAATTCCTTTCCTCCATAACTTTATTCTTCTTTGATTAACATGTAGGGTACAGAAGTGAAAGGAAAATACTTTGCTGATGAAAGAAATTAGTTTCTGGAACCAGAGTCTCTTTTCCTACAGCCATTGAAGTTTGGTAGTAAAGAAGATTTTTAAGTCCTTATTAGGATGTACTTTATTTTATTCAAATATATACTCTGGGGCCTAGCAAAATCATGAATAGGCCTAGCACTCAGTTGCTTTCTTTAATGAAGGAAAATGAGAAGAGGGCACTGCCATAGTATTAAAATATCCTGCAAGCAATTCTTCCCTTTTTCTGTTAAATCAAGATGGAGAAAATAATGGAATAAAATTCACACATTTTAAGTGTATAATGAAATTAATTTTAATAAAGGTATTATAACTACTGTCATAATATTTTCATCACACCAAAGAGTTCCCTCATGTTATTTTGCAATCAATTCCATTCCTTCACCACTGGTCCTGCTAACCACTGATCTGCTTTCTGTCACTCTAATTTTGCAAAAAAAACAGTATGTGGCCTTTGTGTATTGCTTCTTGAGGCAGTAGTGATGTTCCCAGTGGCAGGACAGTGTTTTCTGCCTTCTGGTTAGGCATTAACTACACAGTGCATATAATTTCCATGTATTTTTGTAGCACAATATATTTGATGAGATTTCTTTCACATGAAAATTTAAAAACAATATTTCTAATTTTAAAAGGTATTGAGTAGAAACTTGCATAAGCCACTTAGATACCCTCATCCACCAGAGGGCAGACAGCAGAAGCAAGAAGAATTACAATCCTGCAGCCTGTGGAACAAAAACCACCTTCACAGAAAGATAGACAAGATGAAAAGGCAGAGGGCTATGTATAAGATGAAGGAAAAAGATAAAATCCCAGGAAAACAACTAAATGAAGTGGAGATAGGCAACCTTCCAGAAGAAGGATTCAGAATAATGGTAGTGAAGATGATCCAGGACCTCAGAAAAAGAATGGAGGCAAAGATTGAGAAGAGGCAAGAAATGTTTAACAAAGACCTAGAAGAATTAAAGAACAAACAAACAGATATGAACAATACAATAACTGAAGTGAAAACTATATTAGAAGGAATCAATAGCAGAATAACTGAGGCACAAGAATGGATAAGTGACCTGGAAGGCACAATGGTGGAATTCACTGCTGCAGAACAGAATAAAGAAAAAAGAATGAAAAGAAATGAAGACAGCCTAAGAGACCTCTGGGACAAAATTAAAAGCAACAACATTCACATTATAGGAGTCTCAGAAGGAGAAGAGAGAGAAAACGGACCCAAGAAAATATTTGAAGAGATTATAATCGAAAACTTCCCTAGCATGGGAGAAGAAATAGCTACCCAAGTCTAGGAAGCACAGAGAGTCCCATACAGGACAAACCCAAGGAGAAACACATCGAGACACATAGTAATCAAATTGGCAAAAATTAAACACAAAGAAAAATGATTTAAAGCAGCAAGGGAAAAATGGCAAATAACATACAAGGGAACTCCCATAAGGTTAACAGCTGATTTCTCAGCAGAAACTCTACAAGCCAGAAGGGAGTGGCATGATATACTTAAAGGGATGAAAGGGAAGAACCTACAACCAAGATTACTCTACATGGCAAAGATCTCATTCAGATTCTATGGAGAAATCAAAAACTTTACAGAGAAGCAAAAGCTAAGAGAATTCAGCACCAAAAACCAGCTCTACAACAAATGCTAAAGGAACTCCTCTAAGTGGGAAACACAATAGAAGAAAATGACCTACAAAATCAAACTCAAAACAATTAAGAAAATGGTCATAGGAACATATATATTGATAATTACCTTAAACGTGAATGGATTAAACTCTCCAACCAAAAGGCATAGGTTTACTCAAAGGATACAAAAACAAGACCCATATATATGCTGTATACAAGAGACCCACTTCAGACCAAGGGACAAATTCAGACTGAATGTGAGAGGATGGAAAAAGATATTCCATGCAAATGGAAATCAAAAGAAAGCTCGAGTAGCAATACTCATATCAGATAAAATAGACTTTAAAATAAAAAATGTTACAAGACACAAGGAAGGGCACTACATAATGATCTGGGGATCAATCCAAGAAGAAGATATAACAATTATAAATATATATGCACCCAACATAGGAGCACCTCAATACGTAAGGCAACTGCTAATGGCTCTAAAAGAGGTAATCGACAGTAACACAATAATAGTGGGGGACTTTATTTTTTTTTTTTTTTTTTTTTTTTTTTTTTTTTTTTGCGGTATGCGGGCCTCTCACTGTTGTGGCCTCTCCCGTTGCGGAGCACAGGCTCCGGACGCACAGGCCTAGCGGCCATGGCTCACGGGCTTAGTTGCTCCGCGGCATGTGGGATCTTCCCGGACCAGGGCACGAACCCGTGTCTCCTGCATCGGCAGGCGGATTCTCAACCACTGCGCCACCAGGGAAGCCCAAGTGGGGGACTTTAATACCTCACTTACACCAATGGACAGATCATCCAGACAGAAAATTAATAAGGAAACACAAGTGTTAAATGACACAATAGACCACATACATTTAATTGATATTTATAGGGCATTCCATCTAAAAACAGCAGATTACACTTTCTTCTCAAGTGCACACAGAACAGGATAGATCACATCTTGGGCCACTAATCAAGCCTCAGTAAATTTAAGAAAATTGAAATCATAACAAGCATCTTTTCTGACCACAATGCTATGAAAATAGAAATCAATTACAGAGAATAAAATTAAAAAACACAAACACATGGAGGTTAAACAACACGTTACTAAATAACCAAGAGATCATGGAAGAAATCAAAGAGGAAATCAAAAAATACCTAGAGACAAATAACAATGAAAACATGATGATCCATAACCTATGGAATGCAGAAAAAGCAGTTCTAAGAGGAAAGGTTATAGCTATACAAGCATACCTCAAGAAACAAGAAAAATCTTAAGTAAACAATCTACCTTTACACCTGAAGGAACTAGAGAAAGAATAACAAACAAAACCCAAAGTTAGCAAAAGGAAAGAAATAATAAAGATCAGATCAGAAATAAATGAAACAGAAACAAAGAAAACAATAACAAAAATCAATAAAACTAAAACATGGTTCTTTGAGAAGATAAACAAAATTGATAAACCATTAGCCAGCCTCATCAAGAGAAAGAGGGAGAGGACTCAAATCAATAAAATTAGAAATGAAAAAGGAGAAGTTACAACAGACACTGCAGAAATACAAAGCATCCTAAGAGAATACTACAAGCAACTCTATGCCAATAAAATGGACAACCTGGAAGAAATGGACCAATTCTTAGACAGGTATAACCTTCCAAGACTGAACCAGGAAGAAATAGAAAATATGAACAGACCAATCACAAGCAATGAAGTTGAAACTGTGATTTAAAAACTTCCAATAAGCAAAAGTCCAGGACCAGATGGCTTCACAGGTGAATTCTATCAAACATTTAGATAAAAGCTAACACCATCCTCCTCAAACTCTCCCAAAAATTTGCAGAGGAAGGAACACTCCCAAACTCATTCTAAGAGGCCACAATAACCCTATGCCAAAACCAGACAAACATACTACAAAAAAAGAAAATTACACCAATATCACTGATGAATATAGATGCAAAAATCATCAACAAAATACTCCCAAACAGAATCCAGCAACACATGAAAAGAATCATACACCATGATCAAGTGGGATTTATCCCAGGGATGCAAGGATTCTTCAATATATGCAAATCAATCAATGTGATACACCATATTAACAAATTGAAGAATAAAAACCATACGATCATCTCAATAGATGTCGAAAAAGCTTTCAACAAAATTCAACACCAATTTATGATAAAAACTCTCCAGAAAGTGGGCATAGAGGTAACCTACCTCAACATAATGAAGGCCATATACGACAAACCCAGAGCCAACATCATTCTCAATGTTGAAAAACTGAAAGCGTTTCCTCTAAGATCAGGAAAAAGACAAGGATATCCACACTCACCACTATTATTCAACATAGTTTTTGAAGTCCTAGCCACGGCAATCAGAGAAGAAAAAGAAATAAAAAGAATACAAATTGGAAAAGAAGAAGTAAAACTGTCTCTGTTTGCAGATGACATGATACTATACATAGAGAATCCTAAAGATGCCACCAGAAAACTACTAGAGCTAATCAATGAATTTGGTAAAGTTGCAGGATACAAAATTTATGCACAGAAATCTCTTGCATTCCTATACAGGAAAGATGAAAAATCTGAAAGAGAAATTAAGGAAACAACCCCAGTTACCACTGCAACAAAAAGAATAAAATACCTAGGAATAAACCTACCTAGGGAGACAAAAGACCTGTATGCCAAAAACTATAAGACACTGATGAAAGAAATTAAAGATGATACCAACAGATGGAGAGATATACCATGTTCTTGGGTTGGCAGAATCAATATTGTGAAAATGACTATACTCCCCAAAGCAATCTACAGATTCAATGCAATCCCTATCAAATTACCAATGGCATTTTTTATGGAACTAGAACAAAAAAATCTTAAAATTTTTATGGAGACACAAAAGATCCCGAATATCAAAAGCAGCCTTGAGGGAAAAAAACGGAGCTGGAGGAATCAAACTCCCTGACTTCAGACTACACTATAAATCTACAGTAATCAAGACAATATGGTACTGGCACAAAAACAGAAACATAGATCAATGGAACAAGATAGAATGCCCAGAGGTAAACCCATGCACATATGGTCAAGTAATCTATGACAAAGGAGGCAAGGATATACAATGGAGAAGAGACAGCCTCTTCAATAAGTGGTGCTGGGAATACTTGACAGCTACATGTAAAAGAATGAAATTAGAGCACTCCCTAACACCATGCACAAAAATAAACTCAAAATGGATTAGAGACCTAAATGTTAAGACCGAACACTATAAAACTCTTAGAGGAAAACATAGGAAGAACACTCTTTGACATAAATCACCACAAGGTCTTTTTTGATCCACCTCCTAGTGTAATGGAAATAGAAACAAAAATAAACAAATGGGACTTAATGAAATTTAAAAGCTGTTGCACAGCAAAGGAAACCATAAACAAGATGAAAAGACCACCCTCGGAATGGGAGAAAATTTGCAAACGAATCAACAGACAAAGGATTAATCTCCAAAATATATAAACAGCTCATGTAGCTCAATATTTAAAAAAACAAACAACACAGTCAAAAAATGGGCAGAAGATCTAAATAGACATTTCTCCAGAGGACATACAGGTGGCCAAGAAGCACATGAAAAGCTGCTCAACATCACTAATTATTAGAGAAATGCAAATCAAAACTACAATGAGGCATCACCTCACACCAGTTAGAATGGGCATCATTAGAAAATCTACAAACAACAAATGCTGGAGAGAGTGTGGAGAAAAGGGAACCCTCTTGCACTGTTGGTGGGAATGTAAATTGATACAGTCACTATGGAGAAACAGTATGGAGCTTCCTTAAAAAACTACAAATAGAACTACCGTATGATCCAGCAATCCCACTATTGGGCATATACCCAGAGAAAACCATATTCAAAAAGACACATGCACCCCAATGTGCATTGCAGCACTATTTACAATAGCCAGGTCATGGAAGCAACCTAAATGCCCATCAACAGACGAATGGATAAAGATGTGGTACATATATACAGTGGAATATTAGCTATAAAAGAGGAAAAAAATGGGTCATTTGTTGAGACCTGAATGGATCTAGAGACTGTCATACAGAGTGAAGTAAGTCTGAAAGTGAAAAACATATATCGTATATTAACGCTTATATGTGGAACCTAGAAAAATGGTACCGATGAACTGGTTTGCAGGGCAGAAATTGAGACACAGATGTAGAGAACAAACATATGGACACCAAGTGGGGAAAGCAGCGAGGTGGTAGGGGTGGTGGTGGGATGAATTGGGAGATTGGAATTGACATGTATATGCTGATGTGTATAAAATTGATGACTAATAAGAACCTGCTGTATAAAAAATAAATAAAATAAAAGTTAAAATTTTTTTAAAAAGGTGTTGAGTAAATGGGGAAATACAAATGTACACTGCAGAATTTCTTAAAAAAATATATAATGCAAATACTACATTCTTGCTTCTATGGCATGCATTTAAATAGTGAGCAGGAGAAAAAGAATGACTGTACAAAGAAACAGAACCCATATGATATGAATGTATATAAATGGGTGGAGGGAGGTATCTGTTGTAAAGAATGGGCTTATGAGATTGTAGATGCTAGCAAATCTAAAATCTGCAAGGTATACCAGCAGATTGGCGATCCAGAGAAGAGGTGATAGTGCAGCTTGAATCCCAAGGGAGTCAGCTGGCAGAAATTACTCTTCCTCCAGATAGATCAGTTTTGTTTGTTTGCTTGCTTTCTATTTATTTTGTTCTATTAAAGCCTTCAGTTGATAGGATGAGACCTAATCACATTACAGAGGTTAATCTGCTTTACTCAAAACCTACTGAGTTAAATGTTAATCTCATCCAAAAAAACTCCTCCACAGAAACACCTAGAATAATATTTGACCAAATATCTAGAAACCATGGCATAGTCTAATTGACATAAAAAATTAATCAGCTCAATTTGTGTCAATTAAAAAAATTTAATACCCAGCAAGACAAGGAGTAAGCTAAGAAAATCACAAGGAATAAATGACAAAGATAAAAGTAAAAATTGAAGAGATAGAGAAAATAAAAACAATAGGTCTAGTTAGTGTCTGAATAAATTAGAAATATTTTTGAATAAATTTATAAAATTGATAAACCACAGGTAATTATTTCAAACCACCATAATATTTGAAAACAGTTTATACTGATGTAATCCATGTTATATTTTTAAATGAGATATTTAGATTTTGGAAACTGGGTTTGCATTATTAATAGTTTATTTCATTTTCTAGCTTTATTGAGGTGTATGAAAATCTTAAAATATATATATTTAAGGTGTACAACCTGATGATTTGATATATGTATACACTAAAATAATCAACATACTCAAGCTACTTAACATACCGATCACCTCATATAGTTACCGTTTTCTTTTCTCTTTGTGTGTGTGTGTGTGTGTGTGTGTGTGTGTGTGTGTGTGTGTGTGTGTTTGTGTGTGTGGTGAGAACACTCAAGATTTACTCTCTTAGCAAATTTCAAGTATACAATACAGAATTGTTAACTATAGTCTTATTGTTGCACGTTAGAGCTCTGGAACTTACGTATCTTGTATAAGAAAGTTTGTACCCCTTAATCAACATCTCCCTATTTTCTCCTCTCTCAAGTCCCTGATAACCACCATTCAACTTTCTGCTTCTATGATTTGACTCTTTCAGATTCCACATGTACCAGTGATCATGCACTATTTGTCTTTCTACCTTTGGCTTATTTACTTAGCCTGATGTTCTCCAGGTTTATCCATGTGCTCACAATTGGCAGTATTTCTGTCATTTTTAAGGCTGAATAATATTCCATTGCATATATATATATCACATTCTCTTTATCCATTTGTTCATCAAGGGACATTTAGTTTGTTTCCGTATATAGACTATTGTGAATAATGCTGAAATAAACATGGGAGTGCAGATATCTCTTCAAGATCCTGATTTCATTTCCTCTGTATATACACCCAGAGAAGTGATTACTGGATCATAAAAATAGTTTTATTTTTAATTTTGTGAAGAGCCTTCATACTCTTTTCCATATGGCTGTACCAAATAACCTGATTTTAAAATGAGCAAAGTACCTGAATAGGCATTTCCTAAAAGAGGCATATAAATGACCAACAGGCATATGAAAAAGTGGTCAACTTCACCAATCATCAGGAAAATGCAAATCAAAACCACAATGTGATATCACCTACACCTTTTAGAATGACTTTTATAAGAAAAAGGTAACAAGAGCTTATAAGTAAATCAAAACCACAACGTGATATCACCTACACCCTTTAGAATGGCTCTTATAAGAAAGACAAAAGATAACAAGAGCTTATAAGCAAATCAAAACCACGGTGAGATATTAGCTATACCCTTTAAAATGGCTCTCATAAAAGATAACAAGAGTTTGTGAGGATGTGGAGAAAAAGAATACCCTTGTACACTGTTGGTGGGAATATAAATTGGTACAGGATTATTACTAATTTTTAAAAAGGTGAAACTATGGGCCTTCCCTGCTGGTGCAGTGGTTGAGAGTCCGCCTGCCAATGCAGGGGACGCGGGTTCGTGCCCCGGTCCAGGAGGATCCCACATGCCACGGAGTGGCTGGGCCCGTGAGCCATGGCCGCTGGCCCTGCGCGTCCGGAGCCTGTGCTTCGCAGTGGGAGAGGCCACAGCAGTGAGAGGCCCGCGTACCACAAAAAAAAAAAAAAAAAAAATTCAAATAAAATAAATAGAAAGGTGAAACTAGCATAATGAACAAATAATATCATTGCAACAATAACTAAAACCTTATTTCACACATTAGGTTATGGGTTAATGTGTTCTAAATGCAGTAGGAATCAAAATGCTTCATCTTTTTTTATAATAAAGAATATAATGTTGGATCAAATCTATAAAGCTACTTGATATGGAACAGAATGTAAAATAAGTTCATGAGTTTATGAAATACCAAGTAACAAAAAATAAGAAAGATTGTTATGAAGAGTTTTGAAGTTTGAAGTTTTTCCTTTTCCTTTTTTAGTTTTGCTTTAAAACTTTCAAAACTAAATAAATGTAATGTCTATGCTATTTACATATATAAAAAGAGTCAAGTTGAAGCTATCACTGAATCACATGGCCTTTTACCACATTGGTGGATGAAGTGACTATTAGAAAACTGAAAAAAAAGAATAAGTAATGATGTCAATAAGAAATCAAGTTTACAAAAAATGAACTCTAAAAAAGCTTCAGTACAGACTAACCTAATTTAAGATGACTGATATTAAATCAATATGGTTGTCACAATTCATTTTTTAAATATTGCATCATTGTCACCTAGGCACCATATGTTGTATCAAATGACAAGGTAAAAGAGTCCATCAGTATAAAAGTAAAGACTGCCATCATTAAATCAACTCCATTACAGAAGAAAGGAGAAATAAAAATATGATTTTAGGATAGCAAACCAGATGTTCTTTCATGAGTTCATGAAATTAAGAACCATATAAACCTGCAATGTAATTAAATGTATCATCAGGTCTTAGAGAATCTAAAATTAAGTTTGATTTAAGGAGATGTTCCCAGAATTTTGACTCAGAGTATGTTTCTCTCCTTTATTCTGAAGATAATGTCAATTCTGCTGATAGTTTAACGGTGAATCAGAGTAGATATCTGGTTTACAAACAGCTTAAATGAAAAGCTACCCTTAGGTATTTTGAAAGAAAAATCTTAAATGCACTGACTGACATTATTTTATCTCCTAAGACACTGCAGATAGATATGTTTTTAAAAATTGTACATTAATTCTAAAGTAGATCTAAATAAGTATAAGTAGAGCAAGAGTTATCATTTTCAAGTTACACTTAGTTGATATCAATATGTATAAATATTCACAATGAATTGAACTGATGCAAATTGATCAGAGAGGAAGCTTTATTTTCAAGAATTTTAATACTATTTATTCTCTAAGACAAGGTATTGAAAACTGACTGAAAAATGTAAAAAAATTAAACTCTTTACTTCCCATGTATAAAACCTGATTCTACCAAGAAATTAGATATTTTAATTGTCTAAAAATATTTAGTGTTGAAGCACTATATTTAAGAAAATATTTAGGTTTAAACAAGCTTTAGCCTTGTTCTTGGAATGTTGTAGGAGTGGTTAATTTTAACACACCAAGATTTTATGGTGCATATATTGTCCTGAATATGTGTATTTGTAAGTATGTAAGAAATTGCATTCATAAAAAAGTTGCAGCATTTATTTTTAATTTATATGCAGATGATGTGGATAGTACAGAACACAAAGAAAAATATTTTTAGGCTGATTCACAAAATTAGATTTTTTATCACATGATATCATCATATTTGCAAAATAAAATTTAAGGAAACTTCTTTTCCATCTTTCATATAGTTCAACACTGTGGATTAAATTCCCACAGTCAAGACTTCAAATAAAATATTTCTCTTGGACTATACTTCAGAAATTAGTGGATTGAACAGAATTATATGTATACATTAAAAGGCCTGGTGCAATCCTCCAGGTCATATTTTGTTGGATGCAAGATATTATAAAATTGAATAATGGATACTTTAACTTCTTTCACTGAGAGAAAACCTATATGAGGAGATTTAAAATTCCTGTGTGGATTATAAATCATTTACTAAGGAGTGGTTTTAAAAAAAAATCCATGCATTACTTTTTTTTTTTTCAATTTCTTCAAGTCTCAAAAGTTGCAAGAAAGTTTTTCACTTCAGTGTACTTCACTTTAATCAACTAATAATTTGAAATAAAATTATGTATATTTTGTAAAATGCTCTAGTTAGAGTATCTATGAACACATAAATTTTTAAAAACAGTGCCTTTAAAAGGTACAATAATTTAAGCCAGTTAGACATAATAATGTTTTAAAAGTTATGAATTGTCTTTAAATAAAAAAGAAATATGAATCCAATTTTGGCCTATTTACCAGGAAAAAATAGTGTGTGACCACTCTCTGTTAATCTTAACCTCCCGCCATTCTCCCACCAGCCTCAGTAAACCAACCTACAGTTTCAAGTGCAAGAAGTTCCTGAGATAAATCTGATGAAGATGGGCAAATTATTAGGAGCCAAGCATCACCAGTTTTCCAGGTCTAGCATTTTGTATGAAGCCCAAAACGTGGTATCTGTAGAGAGAAAGTTACACCGTTCTTCTTTCATATCTAATCTGTCAACCAATGCTGTGGGCTCTAATTGCAATTATGTGCAGAATTTGAACATTCATATCAGTTTTATCTTATCCAAATCATCATCATTTCTTGCCTCCTAGCAGGTGTCTTTTCTTCTGCCTGTAGCCCCACTAGAGTATCTTTACCACAGAGTAAACCAATTCATCCCTACACATATAACTCATATTATTCTCATATCATTCACCATGTGCTCAAAGCCAAGAATCCTCTTCTGCCTTTATGTTAGGATAGAGCTTTTGGTAAGTAAGGGAATTAACCCTAACATTCTTCTTACACTATGTCTTTCTTTCTGGATTTTCTACTAGGGTCTTGACTTTGGATTGCTTTAAATCATTGACATTTTAAAATTATTTTTTTATTCTTCTCTTTCTGCATCTCCTTTTATTTTCATGAGATTGCTTTTTTCTTTCAGTATTCTTATGTGAATGGTGAAATATATTGGGGTGGGGGAGTGACCCATGTTTCCTGATGGGTTCTCTCTGATGTTTGGATAGGTCATGCTGCTCATGACTGCTGGAAAAGAATCAAGGAATGCCACTGTTCAAAACAAGAATATAATAATTTTCCATACCACTAAGGGGAAAATTAAAGGCTCCATTAATATAGCTTTTGCTTACCTCAACTGAATCTCATTTGCTCTGCCTTGTTTACTCCCTTCCACCACTCTGGCCTTATTGATATTCTTTAAGCACATCAAGTCTGTCACGGCCTCAGGCCTTTTATATTTGCTGTTTTCTATGCCAGGAATGCTCTTCAGATTGCCACATAGCTTTCCACATGTCATTGAAGCCTTTACTCAAAAATCAGATTATCTGAGAAGACTTCTGAGAATATCCTACCTCGTCTCCTGCCACACTCCATTCCCTTACACAGTTTGGGTTTTCTTCCTAGCATCTATTAACTGTGGTTACTCAGCTCAATGTTCGGTAATAACCTAAATGGGAAGAGAATTTGAAAAAGAATGGATACTTCTATCGGTATAACTGAATCACTTTTCTGTACACCTGCAACTAACACATCATTGATAATCAACTATGTTCCAATATAACATAAAAATTTTAAAAAACAAAATGAAATAGGTAAACAGCAAGGATATATTATACAGCTCAGGAAAATATAGCCATTATCTTGTAATAACTTTTAATGGAGTATAATCTGTAAAAATACTGAACCACCATGCTGTACACCTGAAACTAATATAATAGTGTAAATCAACTATACTTCAATAAAAAAATACTATATTGTACACTTAAAAATGTAGTTAGAAAAGTATCTACAAATAATTAAGCACTAAACAAAATCAGTAAAGTAGGTTGCCCTCATCAATGTGGGTGGGCATCATCTAATCTCTTCAGAGCATGAATAGAGCGAAAAGCAGAGGAAGAGAGAGTTTGTTCCCTTCTCAAATAGTCCCTGCCTGTTTGTACTAGAATCTTAGTTTTCTTCTGCCCTTAGGCTGAGATTTACACCATCAGCTCCCCTGGTTCTGAGGTATTTAAACTCAGACTAGAAAAACACTGAAGGTTTTCCTGGGTCTCCAACTTGCAGTCTGGTAGTATTTCTTTTAGTCTCTGAATGTTGGTATGTTGGGAGCTACTTAATAAACAAACCATCACTTAGGTTTCAAATTTATGTCATTGCACATATAATGCATTTTAACCTGGGCAATAATAATATGTGACATATTTTAAATTTCTTTTAGTTTTAATCACCATTCTGATCATCTCAGGAAACTATAATGTCAATTAAAACTGTATTGTTAACTTCCAATATTATGAGGATAACATTAGCTTGTAATCGTTGAATAGGTAAATGACAGATACTCATAAATGAATTGACTTAAAAAAAAAACCAAAACACCATGTGAAAGTATGTTTCCTAGAGCAGGAGAGAGATGTTACCCAAAAGATGGTAGTTTCACTAAAAATTTTGCTCTTATATTGAGATAACTTAAAGAATGTTTCTACTACAGTGGTAGAAATGAACAGTTTTCCAGGTATGAATATTTGGGGTATTTTAATTTTTTTCTTAAAGTGTCTAAAAGTGTTTCTGTTTCAAAACTTTTAAGTGGTGCTCTTAATAGATAGAACTTATGGTTGACCATTATAATAAGAAAAATAAGATGTCAAAAAACTGTTAATAGATTATAAAATATATTTTACTTTAAATAGAGAAAAACATCTAAAATATATGTTGAATAAATACTAAGTTCTCTACTAAATATTTTTTTGATGATGACCATCTCTGGTCAGTTTTGATATTGTTGTCAACTATGAAGTTACTTGAGAGTATCAGCATATTGTGATTAAAGCTGTCATTATTGATCCAGTACTTGTACCTTTAAAAAACTAAAATTCAGATAATAGGAATCTGTCAATTCTCATTTATGAGTTTTCTATTTATGATAGCATGGCTTTTCTTTAGTTATACATCTCATCTCTATATATAATCAGAAAGTCTGAATGGAATTCTTTTAGCTGAAAACTCTACACAGCTTAAAAAATTAATTGGATACCCTTGTGTCATTAAGTTTAATCACATGAATTAAGAGATTAGATTTTAAAATTTTTTACAATGAGACTATAAATACATGGAGAGATTAGTTTTCTAGCCTCCCCTATTACTAATGCTTAGGCTAGTGTTTATAGTTGTAGGGAGTAAATCACAATTTATAGTTGAGAGCATACTGAAGTAGTATTTTTCTGGTCAATGATATTTTTCTTTATATTTTTGTATGACACCCACAACTTTTATACTCCTTAAGGAATAAAAAAATAACTTTATTTCTTCATGGTTCAACAGTTGGCCATTGTGATGGTTAATTTTGTGTGTCAATGTGACTGGGCCACAAGGTACCCAGATACTCAGTTAAACAGTATTTCCTGGTGTAATGTGAGCTTGTTCCTGGATGAGATTAGCAGAAGAATCAGTAGACTGAGTAAAGCAGATTGTCCTCCTCCATATGAGTGAACATAATCCAATCTGTTGAGGACCTGAATAGAACAAGAAGGCTGAAGAAGAGAGAATTTACTCTCTTTCCCTGACTGATGAACTGGAACATCAGTCTTCTCCAGCCCTCAGACAGACATAAACTATCAGCTCTCCTGGTACTCAGGCCTTTGGACTAGGACTGGAACTGAACCACCAGCTCTCTTGTGTCTCCAGCTTACAGATGGCAGATGGAGGAATTCTCAGCGTCCACAACCAAAGTGAGTCAATTCCTTATAATAAATCTTTCTCTCTCCCATCTCTGTACCTATCTCTTTCTTTATCTCTATCCCATCTCTACCTCTGCTTATATATTTTCTGTTAGTTCTGTTTCTTTGGATAGCCATGATTAATAAGTAGTTAAACATTCAGTAATGTACAAATGTTGAAAAATGCATAGGTTCTGCTGTCAGACAGACTTGGATGAATTCTGCTTTTCACAGTTGCTGCTATGGAATCTTAGGTAAGATGCATAACTTTTTAGTTTTGTTCATCTGAAAAATGGAGATAATATTACTATCTCAGAGATTCCCCCCCAGGGGATTGAATGAAACATTTTGTAAATTGTAAAACTGAGAAATATACATAAAGCTCGCTGAAAAGTATCCGGCATATATTAGGAGTTCAATAGCTATTATTGTTAGGCTTCTAAATCTTTCTTTCTACAAAAATGGTCTTTGTAATCTTTATTCCCCAATCTCTTTTCCAACTGTTTTTTAGAAATTTTGTGTCTCAGTTTTCAGTTAAATAGCATTCACGAGTATTGTGAATTTTTGAAGAACTAAGTGACAATTGAATCTCCTGAAAAATATTCTCTATAGATCATATATTCGAACTATTTTCTTTATATATCAAACAGTTTAGTCTGATAATGAATGATAAATGCAATTATAGTATGTAGATGTGTATAATAGAACCTTTCTATTGATGTTACTGTTCAAAAATATTGATCAAATATAAGTAGATAATCATTATGTACAAGCTTCTATTCTATTGATCTAACACACGGTCTGTATCTTGAGATTTATAAAACATTGAATAACTATCATTTTCTTCGGCATATAATTGAAATATCTTTTGTGATGGCTCTAAAACATGAGCCATGGCACTTCATCAAAATAACATGAAAGCCAAGAACAACATAAAGTAATAATTAAAGAAAAATAGAGCCACCACACACAGGGAGTTTATTTATATAAACTGCAAATATGATAAGAGTAGATAATCTTTTCTTAGCCATATTTGGCTTTTTTAGAAACTTTAAGCTTTATTCCCAGAGGGAACACTATCAAAGAGACAATTACCTCTTCAGAGAGGAAAATTTAAAAAAGGAAATTTCAATGTGTAACTGTGTAACTGTGTTCTTCCTGGGACTAGGACTTTACTCTTTCCTCCCACAGTAAGGACATTTCCATTCTTGAATTTTTGCTTTGAATTCATGTTGTTCTGCTATCCCCTTGAAGGTTCTCTTGATTATAAGAGTGCAGATAACAGTTCCCAAAAGCAGTTTTCACTACTGTTTTCAAGAAAATGTTTCATATATTTAAAATCTATGAAAGCATAGAAACATTTACATGTCATATTACTTTTTGGATATATAGAAATGGTATCAAATTTAAATGAAATATATATTAGTTACAGGAATCATCGTATTCAATTAAGTGGATGAGTTGCTAAATTGCTAAAACTGCCTCCACTAATAATTGGCAATTTTCATGGGGCAAAATGAGATGATTCTCAAGTTTATGAATTTCTGCATGAAATGTAAATCTTGTTATATTGTCAGTGGTTTATTCCTAGGAATGATCACTTAAAGATAGTTTAGTATTTACTTGAATGACCTTTTGAACTTCAAAAACAGTATCACACCAAAATAAACTCACTATCTGAGAAGTAAATACAAGTGAGGCATGTACAACTTAAGTTGAATATTTTTCAAAATGTAGCCATACATGATTAATATATAAGGTTATTCTGGAAAAATAGGTGTTTTACCATTGAACCATGCCCTAAGCGTATATATGACTCATGCTTAAAGTACATGTTTTGCTTTATTTTAGATAAAAATACTATCTCATTGAGTATGTGAAGCCCTCACACATTTGTGAATAAATTGGATTATGAACTTCAGTATGAATTAATTTTTATAGCCAACATAATTGCCAACAAATTCTATGAAAAGAAAAGGAAAATATTGCAAACTAGATACAAAAATGATGAAAACAGATAGCACAAAATAAATTCATAAATTATATTTAGGTAAAAGCACAGTATTTTATCAGTTTTTCCTTACTGAACAAGTAAAACATAAATGTTTGACAAAGGTCCAAAAATTAATAAGTGAAACCTGGAAGGTATTTGGTTGTAGAATTGTAAAGGTTTGATTTAATATTGTGTTTGGACTTTATTTGCTACTACTTTCTCTGCTACTTGTCAGGCTGCACCAATCTGTCATTAATTTGTAAATCACAGGTTACTGGTTACAAATGTTGACTCCTATAAAAGATAAATCTCTAGGAGTTTTACTTTGTGCTATTTTCTTTGACTTTTAGTGACTGCAGTAAGTAATATTTACTCATAGTACTATGAACTTATTATAAATATAGAAAATATTTAGCAGTATATTGAATTTGAATTGTTGATAAACACAGCAGGTCTCTACATACCATAAAATAAGTTACTTTTATTTTATAATGAATGTTAATGAGAAGCCTACCATGCTAATTCTTAGAATTATTTTCCCATTGATGTATTTTTGGCAAATACTTCTTTAATAAATTTCCCTGTAATCTATTACTTGCAGATTTAGAAAAACTTACACTCGAAAGTTTTCATTAAAATATATACTCACATTTTTCTTTGGGAAACAAAAACTTACCCAAGTTTATTCATTGGAACACTATTAGTAATAGCTAAAGATATGACTAGAAATAGATTGAATAACCTAGAGCAAATGTAGCAAAATATGAACAACTTCTAAATCTACAGGGTATGGGTAAATGTATAGGAGTGCACATTATTCTTTAAACATTTCTAATTTTGACATTTTGTGTAACAGATTTGGAAAATAGATTAGGAAAAACTCATTCAGCTCTAGAAGGCTTCATCACTCATATTACTTTTCAAGTTTATAAATTTCCAAAATACTTTAAGAAATTCATAATTGTAGCTATGGAAAAAATATGGTGGTTTAACACCAGAAAGATCAGTCAGTGAACCCTGATATAATTAAATGTCTTTGTCACTTTGACCTATAGAAAAACATTAGCAAATAAATACACTACTATATATGCTTAAGCAAAATAAATAAATAAACAAATGGAAATTTTTACAGTTTATGGATGAAGTGTTCATATCATGTAGTGAGAAATATTAGGATTTCATTTCTTTTTATGCATAAAATATATTTAGTATATTTTATTATATTTTAACATTTAAATAGCCATTTGTTTAGATATATTCTTTCAGGGAAAAACTTTTTTTCATAAAGTAAAAATGATATATATTAAAATATCTTTAAAATATTGATATCAAATATAATAAAGTATAAGTTATAGTAATTTAATGTTGTTCCAGGTATGTGAATATTTCTTGCACAAATATTCATTATACAGTGGAAAAGCACTCACTCAAATTTGCTTCTCTTTTTCATTAAAGAACTTAGAAATACCAGCATAGGCTCTGTTAGCATTTTCAGAAGCACTGTACTTTGTGATTCAATGATACTTGAGTATATGATTGAAAAATATTCACAAGCTTTTGTTTTAGAGGGCTTTCTTTTTTGTGTATGTTTTTCAGAGACATACCATCATTGATGTTTTGGTTACCTATATAATTGTATTTCACTGCTTATGAAAGGTTTTATTATTTCTGAAATACAGAGTCCAGAGTTAGATTTTAACCTCTGTCTGTTCTAAATTCAAGATCTATAGTCCTAACTGTGTATGAAGATTGTAGAGTCAGCTTAGTTTAAATGCTGACTCATTCTGAAATAAATTTTATAATTTATTTGAGTAATTATTTAAGCTTTTACAATAAAATTTTTAAATGTCAAACTACATGTCACTAGAATAACATATCTCAAAGGCAGTCCTTTTTCAATCTGGGCTTCAGAATGAGAAGATACAGTCTGGAGAAGAGCCACAGTCAACCTATAGCCTATATGTGAACAAGAAATAGATGTTTACTGTTGTAAACCCACTGGGATTTTAGGAGTGATACATAATACAGCATAACTCAGTAAAAGGTAAATATTGCTAATGCCCACAAGCACTGTTGCTATTTCCACCGGATGCTTCTGCTTCCATTTTGCACTCTTGAGAAATATTCCCTCTTCTAGTAGGTAGCACTACATCTTTCAGGCACCATAGATTCCTATCATCCACTTCCATATTCCATTAGGTAATGGCATTATTTCAACAAGATTTTCTCATTCCTTAATAAAAACAAACAGTGCACGACTTCCAATTCCACTGGGCAAGTAACGTCTGATTGGCAGCATCATCATTTGTAATAAATTTCATCAAGTTATTCAATACCAGAATCTCAACTGTACCTTCTATAGCACAAATTCTATTTCATAGGCTAAATGATCTGTGAATATCGCAGTATATGAAAGCTCTATCAATTGCTTTGCAGAATTGGAGTCATGTAGTGACACTGTGCAGGGCAGGGAGAGAGGGGGAAGAGTGGTTCCCCCACACCACCAACAAGCAATTCTAAGACATCATCTGTGTGTCCTATAATTCAACTCAATTCTGACACTATCTGCTTGGAGATAGCATCAGATTCCACAAGTTAATTGTTCAGTTCCATAAGACTACCCTTCCACCACCACTTCAGATGCCAGTTGCAAGCCTAGGTTGTTACCTACCTGTACTTCTGAACTACTGCCTATAAATCAGAGGTTCACAACATCCTCTCATTGGTTCAATTAATTGGTAGAGTGGCTCACAGAACTCAGAGAACATCTTACTTATTAGATAACCAGTTTATTGTAAAAGGACATAATAAAGTTTACAGATGAACATCCATATGGAAGAGATGGGTAAGGCAGGGTATGGAGAAAGGGCATGGGAATTCCATACTCTCTCAGAGCAGACCATCTCCCCAAATCTCCCTGTGTTCACCATCCTGGAAGTTCTCCCTCTGACTGCAGTCCTTTTGGGATTTTATGGAAGCTTCATTACATAGACATGATTGATTAAATCATTAGTTATTAACAATTAATTCACACTCCAGCTCCTCTCTTGTCCCCTGAGGTAGGGGAAATGGGACTAAAAGTTCCTAATCACATGGTTGATTCTCCTGGCAGCCAGCCTCTATCATTAGGTGGGGTCTAATAGTCTCCACATTAACATAAGAGACAATTTTATTACCATAATCACTTAGGAAATTCAAAGAGTTTCAGATCTGTGCCAGAAATGGGAATGAAGGCCAAATATACATATTTCTTATTATAAATCACAATATCACATATGTCTTTTTCCACAGGTATTCACTTTGAGACATTCAGTTCCATCTAGTTTTATAGACACTTTCATTATTAAATACTTCTACTCCCTCTCCAGAGGAATTATAACTCATACCCAGATGGTAAAACATCATTCTGTGCTCAGAATTTTCCCCAAACCACTGTAACTGACCGGCTATATATGTAATCTAAATCAGGGATCTTAGTTCCCAACCAGGGATTGAACACTGCCCTGGCAGTGAAAGCATTGAGTCCTAATCACTGGACCAGCAGGGAAGTCCCGTAAATCTGTCATCTTTCATAGCATATAATTACTAATTATTTCCTAAATGTTGATGAATTAAAAAATTAATATACAAATTTAATGTTATGTTTTTAATCATATAAACATACAGAAGTGTTTATTGAGAAAATTATGAAATAATTACCCTTTTTGCTTCCCATTAATAATAGTTATTTTAAAAAATAATACATTTTTAAAAGAGTGACTGATACTTCCTAAAAATTGCCTTCATCCTGACTCACCAGGCATAAAAGAATTCCAAGGGGAGTCACAGGTTAGGTTAAAATTAGGACCCTGATCATAGTAAAATTTATCTCTATGACGTCTAACATGGAATGTCCAACCCCAAGTATAAAATATTTTATAATTTATATTACCCTAAATTTTCTTTTTTGCATAAAATTATATGAGAATTCTAATGCACACAAACATACGCAATTGTGATATGTATAATCAAACTCTGACATTTTGGTTCAAATAAATTATATTACATTTCTGTCAAGATTAATTACACCAAAAATGGAATTCAGAAATAAATCAAATGAAAGTAAATTGGGTTACAATATATAAATAGAACAATTTTTGTTCTGTTTTACAATAAAAACTTTAAAATACAGAGGAGACTAAGAAAAAGTGACTATAGAACTTATTATATATAATAAGTTGATGGCATGTGCTTGATCCTGAAGTTACTGAGAGTAATCTTTTAGCCATATATTGTTTTTTAGTGGGTAAATGGATTTAAAAATAACTAAGTAGACTAAATAAAGATTACCTTCTCACCACTGCCTCTCCACTGGGGGGACAAAAAAGATATTGAAACCCTTATATTTCTCTGTTCTGGATAGGTCCAAGAAAAAAGGATTTTAAAAATACCTGAAATATAAAAATATTTTGAACATATGATTAGAGATAAAGAAAAAAATATTTTGTCATATATTATTATAAGCACCACCAACAAACGTTTGTAAATGTTTTGATTATTTTTGGTTTAATATATATTGGCTAGGGCTTCCCTGGTGGCACAGTGGTTAAAAATCTGCCTGCCAATGCAGGGGACATGGATTTGACCCCTGGTCCGGGAAGATCTCACATGCTGCGGAGCAACTAAGCCTGTGCACCACAACTACCGAGCCTGTGCTCTAGAGCCTGTGAGCCACAACTACTGGACCCACGTGACACAACTACTGAAGCCTGTGTGCCTAGGGCCCATGCTCTGCAACAAAAGAAGCCACCGCAAAGAAGAGTAGCCCCTGCTCACCGCAACTAGATAAAGCCTGCGTGCAGCAACAAAGACCCAATGCAGCCAAAAATAAATAAATAAAATAAATAAATTTATTAAAAAAACAAATAACTAAAATAAAATACATTGGCTAGGTAGATAGTAAAAACATTTTACAAGAAAATTATAGCAGATAAAAATTGATTATACAATACCTATTATCATTAATTTATGACATTACAAAAGTTAACTTAATAACTTATTTCTATAATTTCAGTCCTTACTGCTTCATTTTCAATAGTATAAGAATAACTAGTTTGTGAGAGATTTTACAAGTAATCACAATTATTTTTTTGGATGAGCAAAGCGTAATATATATCCATAGTTTAATTTTTTTGTTTGTTTGTGTCTTTGTTTTAATTATTAATTTTAAATATTAGTTAGATTTGGAATATGTTCTCTCCTTCTATTAATTTTGTCTTTTTATGATGTGTTACAAGTTTGATGCTTATTTTTTAGACTCTAATAAATTATTTATATTTTAATCAATCTAATAAATTGTTTATATTTTAATCACATGAATACAAGCCATGAGGGTGAAAAATATTGACCATTTTATTTCTTAAAACAAATCTGAAAGTTTCCAGTGAAATGAAATAGAAGAGAATAACAAGGAACTTCCTACACTAGCTTGTTCATGTTTTAATAAACATCTTTGGTTTTCTTCTTACTATTAGAGATGAAAAGAAGTGACATCATCTCATATTCTCCATGACTCAATGCATTTTGCAGCCACTGTAGCATAACACATTGGAAAGAGCACAGGCTTTATTGACAGAAAAACTTGAATTTTAATTCTAACTCTACCAATTACTTGCTATGGGATGTTGGGTGAGGTACTTAATTTTTATAAGCCTGAGGATCCTCTTTAATAAAATAGTGATGGTCATATCTAACTCAACATACTGTGAGGATTAAAGGAAAAATAGCCTGTAGAAGAGATTAGCCCTGAAAACAGTAATAAATGGTAGCTGTTGCATTTAAATTATTATCATTATTATTACTGCTATTAGAGAAGTGATCGGTGGCCCCCAAACAGTTCTGGGGTTAGAAATGGCACCTCTTCTCAAGGCACTTCTCCCAAGATTCAGAATTAGTTAAAAGAAATAGCAAGAAAGAACATTTGGCTGCATAGTATTAAACCTGCCACTACCTACTCTACTTCTTCCTCTTGTCTGGGAATTTCAACAGTCATACCATGGAGGAAATGGATTGCCCTCAAAACAGATCCCTGAAGAGTGGGGAAGAACTGTGCCCTGACTTAAGAACAGTAGCTGACACAATTATTGTTCCTCATATACTATGGAGAGTTTAAAGTATGTGTTCAATTATGCATAGCTATCATATTTGAGTATTAAGTTCCATAGTTATCAATTTTTTATTGTACAGGTGACTGACACACATTTAAAATGAGATTCTGAAATGCCATTTAATTTGCATATTGTGAGGCGTTTTAAAAATACTATTCTAGCATAACCACCTGTTAAAATAGCCATAGTCACCTATATTATTATACTTTTCCTAACATAACTTATTTCTGAAAATTCCTCCCTTCTCCTTTTTTATAATGCTTAAAGTTTTGTAAACTAATTGGAACCTTATCAGCACTTTGATCTGTGTAACTCAAAAACAAAAGAATATTTGTTGAGTGCTTAATATGTGCTGATGTACTATTTTATTTTAAAAACTTTGTGACACAGTATTATTATTTTCATTTTACAGTCAAGAAAACTAAGATTGTTAAAATTGTTACTATAATGATTTCTATAACAAAAATGTTAAAGTAATAGTTTATTGAGAAATCTCTGAAGGCAATTAACTCTCAGGTATATTTTCAGTTCCTAAAATGTGAATTTTTGCTTTTGTTAGTGTCTTCTTGTTCTGTTGTCTCTTTAAACAGCTCACAACTCTTTTTGGAATGCTAGAGATCAGTTTATTAGAGAAGGTGATAACATGTCAAGCATGTATTACACACTTCCTCATTTAAACATCTTAAAACCACTTTACATAAATCAGTAATATTACCTGTTTAAAAGCAGAACACAACTTCCCAGTTTCTCACATACATTATCCCATGCTTCCTTTATTTTACTTATAGATGATATCTAAAATAATAGCAATTCGAAGTGAGTTCACATTTTTAGGTATAAAGAAATTATCTCATCTCTTCACATCTGGATTGTTCCTATTCCTCCTTTCTTCCTTCACTTTCTTCTACATTCCACCTTGAACCATTTGTTAACAGTGGGTGATATGTTTAACAAGTTAATGTTAAGTGCAACAGTGATTGTGATAACATAATTTATTAACAAATCAAACTACCAAAGCTTTTAGTGAATATTTATAAAGTTGGATATTACTGGATATATTGAATTTATTTGTAATGGTTAATTAGGGAAGACAATAGAAGAAGGTAAGGGAAAGATTACAAGGCTAGTGTCTGAACAGGAATTTGCATGGAGATATATATATATATATATATATATATATATATATATATATATATATATATATACATGTATATGTATGTCCCCACCACACCCATTGCCTACTCTGGTAACTTCCAGTTTTTCTTACACATAGAATGTGGACAATATAATGATAGAAATAATTTGTTAATAGAATACCTATTGATAGAATCGATTTGAAATTGAATCATAATCATAGAATTGAATTATTGTCTTGAAATTGAATCATAGATAATCTTTCTCAATCCACCCCAACTCCTTTCTCTGATTATATGTTTTTATGTTTGTAAGGACACTGAGGTGAAGTGAGAATGAAAAAATAAGCTTTTATTTTGCACATTTTCCATTGTCAACCAGTGATTTACAGAATGACTTTATTCTTAACTTTTCTTATTTGGAGACAAAACAAAACAAACAAAAAACCCTGACTACTGTTAGCCTACTAAACTGGTTATGTTTATAAGGAAGACAATAAAATGAGGCAGTAGACAGATTTCAAATCCTCTATATGCTACCCTCCAGCTAGAAGGGAAAGTTCCTAAATGTTTACTATTGCAGTAAATAACCTCTGCCCACTCTGTTGAATATTATTGGAGCTCACTAGGGAATATTTCTAGAGAGGCACCATATGCTTCTCTCCTTTATATTTCATGCTAAGGCATACAAACAATATATTCTATTCTGTTAAAGAATATATGAAGATTTATTGGAGTAGAATTCACTGCATCATTTGGTTTAAATCAAATTCATGAGATTTGCCAACCTTGTTAATTACTTTGGAAAATATGAGAAAAAAGATCCTCATTTTTTATTCTGGAGAGGTCAACCTATTCCGGCTTGAGATATTTCTCAGCTTTTTCTCAGGAACAGGGACTTGATGTTCCATTAGCATAATTGCATGTATCCTTCAAGCCTCAAGGAGGACTTCCAACACACTGAAATTTTAACTGTGGCTGATTCCTCATTAAAAACAAAAAAAGTAATTTCTCAGAAAAAATCCTACAGGATCAACAAAGTTATGTGTCATACTGAGGATTAAGGACATTGAAAATGTCTGTTCTGTGGTAATAAATTTCTTCACTCTTTTAAAATGGAAACCTCAGAGGAAGTGATTTTGAAATGAGAAATTAAGGCTTAGAAACAAGAGGTCATTCATAGTTAACCTCTATTATCACCAACAACTCACAAACCATATTAATCTTGAGAACAATCAGATAAAATTTAGAAAATTACATGAATATTGGATAAGAAAGATAATATCCTTTGTTAATATAAATTGAAACTGAACTGCATTTTAACACACATTTTCTTTTCTGCATTAATGCATGTTGTTTTAGATGTTTATGTGAGAGAAATCATATTTTTAAAAACAGCAAAAATAATCACTAAATTGGCAAATCTGGAAATATCACTGCCTTACAGACAAAATGTTGGGCTATAATTTTTAACTCTATTTGCTGCCTTGATGGAAATAATTCATTGAGTTTTGTTCTTTCCTTTTTTTTTTTTAAAGAGTTTTTTGATGTGGACCATTTTTAAAGTCTTTATTGAATTTGTTACAATATTGCCTCTGTTTTATGTTTTGGATTTTTGGCCTCGAGGCTTGTGGGATCTTAGCTCCCTGACCAGAGATCGAAACTGTACCGTCTACATTGGAAGGCAAAGTCTTAACCACTGGACTGCCAGGGAAGCCCCAAGTTTTGTTCTTTCTTAAAAAAATTAAGAATATGGAAAAAATGAATTTCAAAAATTCTTTACTGTTTGCAACCCTTGATTTTAAATTATAGGTATTGATACATGTTACTTTTGATACAACTAATAACTAAAACTCCAATGGAGAATATTTTTCCAAATCCATGTCAAAGGATGTTGGGAAAAAAAGGTATTAACTTTAAGTAAATATCTAAATAGCATAGTAATGTGGAAAATCAGATGTGACACATAATTGGAGATGAGTGTAAAATATTGTTATATATTTGAGCACAGTAAACAATATATTTGTTAAATGAATGCATAATCAAGAATAAAATAAAGAAAAAGAAAGAGGAAATGTGAACACATATAGGTAGAAAAAGTTTAAAAGAGATTTTAAGCTGTAGGGAGAAAAATGTACTTAAGATGGAAAAAGCAGGAATGAGATAGAAAATAGAAATTTGTGTATAAAAAAGGGTAGACTCTGTGCCAAATACTGTGCTTGGAGCTTTTAGATGATATCTCATTGAATCTTCATGAAAACACCTCAAAGTGCATATCGATTTCACCATTTCTCTCAAGGACAACTGAGAATTTGTCAATATGAAGGCCCTTTTAGGTATGTTTAGAACAGTGTGGAACAAGAAAGGGATATGCTTGCTTTTGGATCCAGACTGATATATGTAATAACCTGGAGGAAGAAATTCTTTTCAACTTCCATTGTACCTCCTTCTTCTCTTTCCATGAAAATTTCCCTCTGAAAAGACAATTTGAAAAACAATAGTAAAGGAAAGCAGACACACAGATAAGTTGAGGCATTTAAGAGAGAGCTCATGTTCTTTAAATCAATTAACAAACATTGATTCACTCCTCCAGGGTACATAGTGACCCAGTGTTCTGGTCCAAGTTGCTGTGTAACCAACACCAGTACCTTCCTATGGATGGAAAGTGAAGATCATCTACATCAGGGCTTGGCAAACTATGGACAATGGGCCAAAGCCAGTCCACCATCTGTTATTTAAATAAGTTTTATTAGAACGCAATTACACCCACTGTCAATGGCTGCTTTTGCATCACAAAGGCAGAGTTGACTAGTTACAGCAGAGACCATAGGGCCAACATAGATGAAAATATGTACTATCTGGCCCCTTACAGAGAAAGTTTGCCAATTCTGCTGTAGATAGTTACCTGAAAAGTGTAGATCTCCAGGTTGTTCATTTTCTCTGTTTATCTACCCATTAAGGTTCACAACAATGTCATTGTGGAAGCACATGATCATTACTTTCTTAAAATAATTTTTTAATCTTGGAGAAATACCTTTGAAAGTTAATTATTTTAAGAAAATTAATTTTAACACTTTTTTCTCACTTATTGTTCTTATAGTGCAGCAAACAACACACCTTTTATGAGAAAGTAGTAACTCCAACAAAAATATTTTACTGATCTTAGAATCATCTCAAAGAAAAACATGAGAAGCTATAAATATTTTCCTTGAGAAATGTTCATGTATACTTCCATAACAGTGTAACAATAAAAGCCCATATCACCATAGGATTGTGGGGTTTTTTTTCTGCTTTGTGCACGTGTGTGTGTGCGTGTGTGTGTTATAACATCTTTATTGGAGTATAATTGCTTTACAATGCTGTATTAGTTTCTGCTTTATAACAAAGTGAATCAGCTATACGTATACATATATCCCCACATCTCCTCCCTCTTACGTCTCCCTCCCACCCTCCCTATCCCAGCCCTCTAGGTGGTCACAAAGCACCTAGCTGATCTCCCTGTGCTATGTGGCTGCTTCCCACTAGCTATCTATTTTACATTTGGTAGTGTATATATGTCCATGCCACTCTTTCACATTGTCCCAACTTACCTTCCCCCTCCCCACATCCTCAACTCCATCCTCTACGTCCTCGTCTTTATTCCTGTCCTTCCCCTAGGTTCTTCAGAGCCATTTGTTGTTGTTGTTTTTGTAGATTCCATGTATAAGTGTTAGCATACAGTATTTGTTTTTCTCTTTCTGACTTACTTCACTCTGTATGACAGATTTTAGGGCCATCCACCTCACTACAAATAACTCAATTTCATTTCTTTTTATGGCTGAGTAATATTCCATTGTATATATGTGCCACATCTTCTTTATCCAGTCATCTGTCGATGGACACTTAGGTTGCTTCCATGTCCTGGCTATTGTAAATAGAGCTGTAATGAACATTGTGGTACATGACTCCTTTTGAATTATGGTTTTCTCAGGGTATGTACCCAGTAGTGGGATGACTGGGTCATATGGTAGTTCTATTTGCAGTTTTTGAAGGACCTCCGTACTGTTCTCCGTAGTAGCTGTATCAATTTACATTCCCACCAATAGTGCAAGAAGGTTCCCTTTTCTCCATACCCTCTCCAGCATTTATTGTTTGTAGACTTTTTGATGATGGCCATTCTTACTGGTGTGAGGTGATACCTCATCGTAATTTTGATTTGCATTTCTCTAATGATTAGTGATGTTGAGCATCCTTTCATGTGTTTGTTGGCAATCTGTATATTTTCTTTGGAGAAATGTCTACTTAGGTCTTCTGCCCATTTTTGGATTGGGTTGTTTGTTTTTTTGATATTGAGCTGCATGAGCTGCTTGTATATTTTGGAGATTAATCCTTTGTCAGTTGCTTCATTTACAAATATTTTCTCCCATTCGTAGGGTTGTCTTTTCGTCTTTTGTTTATGGTTTCCTTTGCTGTGCAAAAGCTTTTAAGTTTCATTAAGTCCCATTTGCTTATTTTTGTTTTTATTTCCATTTCTTTAGGAGGTGGGTCAAAAAGGATCTTGCTGTGATTTATGTCATAGAGTGTTCTACCTATGTTTTCCTCTAAGAATTTTACAGTGTCTGGACTTACATTTAGGTCTGTAATCCATTTTGAGTTTATTTTTTTTGTACGATGTTAGGGAGTGTTCTACTTTCATTCTTTTACATGTAGCTGTCCAGTTTCCCCAGCACCACTTATTGAAGAGGCTGTCTTTTCTCTACTATATATTCTTGCCTCCTTTATCAAAGATAAGGTGACTATATGTGTATGGGTTTACCTCTGGGCTTTCTATCCTCTTCTATTCATCTATATTTCTGTTTTTGTGCCAATACCATACTGTCTTGATTACTCTAACTTTATAGTATAGTCTCAAGCCTGGGAGCCTGATTCCCCCAGCTCCATTTTTGTTTCTCACAATTTCTTTGGCTATTCAGGGTCTTTTGTGTTTCTGTACAAATTGTGAAATTTTTTGTTCTAGTTCTGTAAAAAATGCCAGTGGTAGTTTGATAGGGATTGCATTGAATCTGTAGATTGCTATGGGCAGTATAGTCATTTTCACAATGTTGATTCTTCCAATCCAAGAACATGGTATATCTCTCCATCTGTTTGTTTCATCTTTAATTTCTTTCATCAGTGTCTTATAGTTTTCTGCATACAGGTCTTTTGTCTCCTTAGGTAGGTTTATTCCTAGGTATTTTATTTTTTTTGTTGCAGTGGTAACTGGGAGTATTTCCTTAATTTCTCTTTCATATTTTTCATCATTAGTGTATAGGAATGCAAGAGATTTCTGTGCATAAATTTTGTATCCTACTACTTTACCAAATTCATTGACTAGCTCTAATAGTTTTCTGATAGCATGTATAGGATTCTCTATGTATAGTATCATGTCATCTGCAAACAGTGACAGCTTTACTTCTTTTTTTCCAGTTTGGATTCCTTTTCTTTCTTTTTCTTCTCTGATTGCTGTGGCTAAAAATTCCAAAACTATGTTGAATAATAGTGGTGAGAGTGGACAACCTTGTCTTGTTCCTGATCTTAGAGGAAATGGTTTCAGTTTTTCACCATTGAGAATGATGTTGGCTGTGGGTTTATCATATAAGGCCTTTATTATGTTGAGGTAAGTTCCCTCTATGCCTGCTTTCTGGAGGGTTTGGTGTTGAATTTTGTCAAAAGCTGTTTCTGCATCTATTGAGATGATCATATGGTTTTTCTCCTTCAGTTTTTTAATATGGTTTATCACTGATTGATTTGTATATATTGAATAATCCTTGCATTCCTGGGATAAACCCCACTTGATCATGATCTATGATCCTTTTAATGTGCTGTTGGATTCTGTTTGCTAGTATTTTGTTGAGGATTTTTGCATCTATGTTTATCAGTGATATTGTCCTGTAGTTTTCTTTCTTTGTGACATCTTTGTCTGGTTTTGGTATCAGGGTGATGTTGGCTCTATAGAATGTGTTTGGGAGTGTTCCTCCTGCTATATTTTGGAAGAGTTTGAGAAGCATAGGTGTTAGCTCTTCCCTAAATGTTTGATAAAATTCACCTGTGAAGCCATCTTCACCATAGGGTTTTGATTCCACACTGTGAGTAAAATAAATTCACTTATGCTGTACATTAGAGAGCTTCCAGAGAGGATAATCAATGCAAATACATATAAAGATGGGTCTGAAATACAGAATCCTTCTGATGATGGAGAAGACATGATGACTTTTGAAAGTGCTAAAGGTGAAAGTTGGAACTCTGTGTTGTATATATTTTATTTATTTTTATTTTTTATTTTTTATTTTTTTTTGTGGTACATGGGCCTCTCACTGTTGTGCCCTCTCCCAGTGCGGAGCACAGGATCCGGACGCGCAGGCTCAGCGGCCATGGCTCACGGGCCTAGCCGCTCCGCGGCATGTGCGATCCTCCTGGACCGGGGCACGAACCCGTGTCCCCGGCATCGTCAGGCAGATTCTCAACCACTGTGCCACCAGGGAAGCCCTGTTGTATATATTTTAAACTAGAGTCATTATCAAAGCAAACAAAGAAACAATATTATTAGTAGTAATGTTATCACTGTTATTAATATCACAAATGGAAGTGGTGAAAGCATTTGAGGATCTTGTTTAACCAAATTCTAATTGATATTCTATGTTGATATCGGGTCTGAGATGCAATTTGTTGTCATTGGTGGGTGTCTGATATCACTAAAATAAATTTATATTTTGAAATCAAAATCAATCCAACATTGGACTTAGTTTTTCCTTTAACATTTAAGAACAATGGCTCAGCAACTTTTTTCATCACCATTCACATATTCAGTTAAAATTATTACAGCCAATACATATCAGTATCTGACAATTGTGTTGATGAAGATCATATCAATGTTCAAATTGTATGTGCTAAGTCAATGACGAACTGTAAAGTGTTCAACTCTATAGATTCCATATAACTCGTCTTTGGAGCCAGGTCAACTGGTAAATGAATCATATTTTATTCCCACTTACTGAATCTGTGAATTGGGTGAGGTATTTAACATGTCTGGGCTTCAAATATTATGTTTTTTGAAAAACACTTTATTGAATTATAACCACAAAAACAGTACTCTATACTCCAGTCTTTGAAAACTTAAGCATGACTGGTAATTAAATCACTGTTATTTTCATTTATTAATTCTGGGTATTAGGTGAGGAATTTAATGTATCTGAGACTTATATAGCTCATCTCCAAAACTGGGATGCCAATATCTAATTAATAAGAACAAGTGTAGTTTAGATGGCATATAAATTGTTCTTAGCACATGGTGCCTTAAAAGAAACACTCAGCATAATCATCATCACCACTGTCAACATCATCAGAAATAAAAATTGAGATAGATGTTAGAAAATACTAATAAGCAAGAGTTATTCAAATTTTCTTCATAGGAAGATGATGAAGAGTATGATTTTCTTGGGCTGAACAAACATAAGCTCACCATCCTTCTCCCTTGCTTTTTTTTTTTTTAACATCTTTATTTGAGTATAACTGTTTTACAATAGTGTGTTAGTTTCTCCTTTACAACAAAGTGAATCAGTTATACATATACATATGTTTTCCATATCTCTTCCCTCTTGCGTCACCCTCCCTCCCACCCTCCCTATCCCACCCTTTTAGGTGGTCACAAAGCACAGGGGTCATCTCCCTGTGCTATGAGGCAGCTTCCCACTAGCTATCTAATTTACCTTTGGTAGTATGTATATGTCCCTGCCACTCTCTCACTTCGTCACAGCCCACCTTCCCCCTCCCCATATCCTCAAGTCCATTCCCTTGCTATCTTTACAACAGAGACTGGAGGATGGAAAATTCACATTCCCTGCCTCCTTTACATGTGTAGACCATCATTTCATACAGTTCAGATGGAGGAAATTAGAATTATGCAGTATTTATCCTTTTTTAGCCATCCTAATTAAAGGAACACATATGCTGGCACCTCGCCTTCCCATTCTTTGTTTTAGAATTTCAATATTATGCCTGGAGCTTCAGCTATCATCTTAAAACTATAATGTAAAAAATATAAAGGAAAGACCAAGAGAATTTTTGTGTACCAAGCCAAATTTTGTATATTTGTGAGCATACACACAAATTTCTATGCAATTTTTTTGTGGTTATGATTAAGTGAATAGGTTAATAAGTAACATTTATGTGTAACACATTTGCATACCAATTAGAGACAAAAAAGAAATGAGTAGATCCATGTATAGATTATTTAGTAATGTTCAATGTATATTTTTAAATAAAAGTATACAAAGTTGCAGATTTGTGAGATTTTATTTAAGCAATAATAAATCATGTAACCAGCTACACACAAAAAACCTTAAATATTATATTTGAGCTAGGATAAATAGATGAGGCTGTGTGCATTCACAGAATTATATATACCAAATTATTAAAATTTTATATTTGATGTAAGGCTGCAGGAGAGGGCAAAGATGGAAGAGCAACACAGAAATTACTAGCTTTCTTATATGTATTCATATTTTTATACTTGCTAAAATGTGAATATTTGGACTGTTATATGAATAACTCATCAGCTCTTAAGGATTATGTTGAATATCATATTAAGTAAACATATTGAGAACTTACAAATAAAACTATATGAGAGAGACGTAAGTGTTCATTCACTAAATCCAATTTAATTGAGTTTAGGAAAAGTCCTGGAGTCTTAATGACACTCAATTCAATATATCACCAGCTAATTATGTTTTATAACTTTTACTTATATTTTGTTGTTTATTGAAAGTACCATGACAAATACGAATTTTTAAATTGTAAAGCTAAAAAATAAGATACAGATGAAGTTTCCAGTTCTCTGTTTAAATTGATCCTTTGAGTAGAAATTGTCAGTTTAAAATTGAATTAATGGATAATTTGGTGCAATAAACTAGCCAAGAGAGCATCTCTAAGTTTTGTAAATGAAGTTGATTTCAATATCTGAATCTTCCTGACTTCAGATATGACAGTAAATCTCATTACATAAACTGATCTCTTAATTCTATTGAGTTTATGGCAATGCTCCTGAATAAGATGTTCAAAACATGATTTTTTACTTATATATTTTTCATCTGTGTCCATCAAAAGAAAGCATTTTTTAAAAATCAAATCTTTTAAAGTTATTTTGTTGGAGTGTTTTTGAACTGAGACCAAACAATATTGATAAGTTTGAGTTATAGTCTTGGAAAATATAGTTACAAAGGAGAATACTTATGCCTTTTTAGATATTAAAGAAATGTCTAGCTTTTTAAAAAACTTTGATTCAGTTGTGCTATGAAAATAAACAAAAAGTTTTATATAATCCTGAATTACCTTTGTTTTTAATATTTAACGTGTTCAATATATGCACATCACAATCCTTTTACTTAAAGGCCATATGACTTGATGACATTTAGAAAATAGAAAAGTAAGATTTTTGTCATTAAGTATTGGTGTAATGTTTAATAATGAGGTGTCGGTTTTAATTGTAAAAGTAACTTTAAACTTCAAATGATGTTTAATATGCAGAAGGATGTTATAGACCTTTTCCTCTCTGGAATAAACAAACAAACAAACAACCATTCAACCATATTCTCTACAGTACTACTGAAGATTGGTGGACAGAAGGGAGCCTTAATGCTAGACTTTCCTAATTAAGTGGAAAGTTATAGTAGCAAAAGCTGAGGAAATACATATTTAGGATGTAGATAGGTTGAGAAGTGTGTCTGCAATTGGAAAGGGGACTTGCATAAAGAGAAATCAAGAGACTATAATAACTGTGGACATTTAGGGAAAATTGAAATCTAATAGTGCCTTGGACATAAGATAATATCATTAAAATTCCAAATTTTTTTTGTCCTTTTCAACTCAGGAATTTACAAAATAATTGGAATTCAAGGAAGAGGTAAAGATAGAAGAATTTATTCAATCTTCACATTATCACATGATTATGGTGCTTGGTTTCTTGGACCCTTCCAGAGGTGCAGCCAAAGAGGATCAGACTGCCACTTCAACATGTGGGTTATTTTAAGCTGAAGGCAATCAACACCCAGCAGATTCAAAGAAAAATGTTTACCTCTCCCTTGAGAATTTAGATAGGTGGCCTGGCTTGGAGTTATCAGGCCTGGCCTGATAGTTATGACTGATGAGTTTCTCTTTCTATTCTGAAAATTTTGAAACCAGCTTGTTGCATTCAAACCCCATCCGCCTAACACCTCATGAATGCAAACTGATCATATCCATGAGGGTTTCTAGTGATTTGTTTCCAAACTCATGCTGCTTTGATATTACTTTGATTTGGTTCCACAATTTTAGTTGCATAATTCAATCATTATCCATTCTTGTATTGAATTAATTTAGTTTCTCTATCTCAACTCCTGGCTTCTTCAGAGACTTTCCCTATTTTAGGTCAGTTTAGGTAATCCTTTGTGGGAAATGGGGAGGCAGACTGCTGTGAGAAACCTTAATGAGAGAGTAATAAAATTGGACCAACTACTGTCAACTTATATTCCTTCATTTACTGGAAATGTTTGGGAATTAGGGGAAAAAAAGGAAAAGATTAAAGAAATGTATAGAAGTGGCAATTAGTTGAGATATTCTTGGTCTTAAGGTCTACTGATTGACAAGTTAAAGAAAACTGTAATCTTTTTTAAGCAAAGGTAATATTTTTACTTATACAGGGAGAAAAATATTATCTGGAAAGATAAGAATAATTATTTAAAAGCACAGCAGTTAAGACAAATAAATATTTGAAAATATTAACTATACTACTTAAAAGGGTAATTTTTAAAAAAGAAGGCAATTATTTTCTCCTATCAAGTTGACAGCTGTTTTATTTTAGCAGTAATACAACTGTTGGCAAAGATTTAGTCAAGTGTACAGATGCCCATGTTGTTGTTGGAGTGTAAATTTGTATAACCATTCTGAAAGGCACTTTAGAGCAATGTGCCTTCAAATTTTTATAAAACACTCATAATATTTGATCCACAAATTCCACTTCTAAGAATCGTAATTTAGGGAATAATCATAGAGGTGGACGCATATCTGTGTAAGAGGATGTCCATTAGTGATTTGTGGAGCAGTGAATCATAAGAAACTACTGATATATCTATAAAGAACTAATAGTTAAGACAATAATACCATAAGTTTATAATGAAACACTTTGTAGTCATTAGAGCCTTTAATTTTGTTTTGACGAGCATTCATTACATAAAGTGTTGTTCGTGATAAAATAGTAAACAATATCTAGGTATAACACTGATGTATTTTGTTAAAATAGGAGAAAAAAGACTAAAAGTCAATACTTTGAAAATAAAGAATAGTCATTTTATATTTTTTCCATATTTTTCAAACTTTACCTTAATTCACTTGTCAATTGCCTGTTATAACCTGTATCCTTTCCTTATCACTTCTGTATGAATTTTAGCTCTGCACATTGTCTTCCAGCAAGAGACAAACATTTCTCAGCTTTGATGTGATCAACTGGGCCTAAATTTATCTAAGAGATTGTTAGCCCATGTTTCTAATTGGAAACGCATGTGTGTACACCAAGCTTTTTTCCCTTTCAACTGGCTGGGAGTAAAAAGATCCAGAGCAGCTATCTTAGATTCAGGAAACATTGTACTAACAGTGTGGACCATCCTACTTACTTCTGGACTGTTAAAGAGAAAAATAAATGTTTATTTCGTTAAAGCCCCCATATTTTGAGCCTATCCATTATAGCATAAAGCATGTGACATAATTAATAAATATGTACATTTTTATAAAGAAAATTTTATAATAAAAGAACCAAGTAAGTCAACAGGGTAAATAACTAATCTTATTGTATAAAATGCATTATAGTATGTGGAAGCCATGAGCTACCTCTAGAAGACTGTTGAGCTTATAGTTTCCTCAAGTGCTGATATTTAAAATTTGCAAGGGGTTCATACAAAACATACAAGTTTTAAGAACATGACAATGGGACACAACTCTTGATCTACTGTGAATTTTTTCAACTTCAGCACTATTGACATTTTGAAGTAGAGAATTCTTTGTTGTGATGGGCTGTCCTGTGCATTGTAGGATGTTTAATGGCATCCTTGGCCTCTACCCACTAGGTGCCAGTAGCACTCTCCCAGTTGCGATAACAAAAAATAATCCAGATATTGCCAAATGTTCACTAGGCACAAAATTGTCCCCTATTGAGAACCACTGACCTACAGTAACCTCTCATAATTATGGGGAATAAGGTGGATAATAAAATCATTGAAAGCAAATTAATAAAGTGCCATGGCTCTGACAAAAATTCTCTCCTTGACCAAACTCTAGTGAGGTCCCTCTGAATCCTATTCCTAACTAGGTCTCAACCTTCAGCCTTTGTGTTTGTCTTTACATTGCCTGATTTTAGCCAAAGTCCTGCTAGTCTGTTTAGCCAAAATCTCCTACCTGGATATCTGATCAATATTTAATCAAATTTTTCATCTTCCACCATCTCCCAGGTGATAGCTAATCACTCTGGCCTGCCTTCAGCAAGAATCCTATTACATCATTTTAGGCAGAAATTTTCCCTCCACTGACCACCCAAAATACTCTTTGGCCATATATCCCCACTTTGTCTTGTTGTATTCAGAATTGAGCCGAGTTCTATACTGAAGTCTTTTTTCCCCTATTTCAATAATTCCTGAGTAAAATTTGTTTTTACCACTTTAACTACTGTCCAGCTCTGAATTTCTTTGACAGGTCCACAGGGAAGTTATATCTGTTGGAAGAAATCAGAAAATCCTGTTAACTGGAGATTCCAGAGCAATTGAGCTAAGATTCAAGACACAGTAGGATTTGGGGGATGTATTAGTTCAGTTTGAGGTGCATTGTGTATCAGATACCTAAATATATGCATTTATCCTAAGTTTCTTAAATTATTTGTTAAATTCACGCCATATGTCAAGCATTTAGGTAGCCATCTCCTGAAGAAAAAAGAGTGGACCTCACTCCAGCCAGAAGAGTCAAGTAATTTCTTATGCAACTATTTTTAATGTTAAAAAGAGAGAAACCAAAGATCACAGGACACATTCACACTAAGTTCCGAGTAGAATAAATATCAGTAATGAGAAAAAAGCTTCTATTTTGGAAAATGCCTCATTATCTGTCTTCCTGTAATGTGAATATGATGTACAATACATAATAAACGTCCATTAATAAAGTGCTATTTTAACTACAATTTAGAACTGATTTGTTGTTATAGGCTCATATCCTCATAGGTGATGTTAAGTATTAAAGAGATAAAAGAAAGGAAAATTTGCGACAATAGTCATTTTCTCTAAAAAATGAAATAATCTAATCATTAACAATATTTATTTTTATTTTTTTAACAATATTTATTTTGATTCACCTGAAATACTTATTCTTATAACTCAATCTATTTGCAAATATATGGTTATGACTTACTTCATACAATTTTGTGTTAATACTTTTTAGTGAAGAAACAGCATATTTTATTATTATTAAAATATTCTAATTTAAAGCAAAATTAAAAATTTTAGAGATAATCTTTTTTAAATAGTGGGGTTCAATGAAAAGAAAGAGATAAAAAGAACAATCATTGATAGATATTTATTGTCTTTATAACTGGTTATAAAGTAAGGCTTTCTTTTATTTTAACAAGAATAAAATTAAGATATATTTTAATTAAATATATAATGCTATATAAAATTATAATACATGTTATAATGTCATATATTACCATATATTATATACTGTATCACATTGTTATTATATACTTATATTACATATTTATATAATATATAATTAGAGTACATCTGCTTAATCACTGGAAATGTAAAATGCCAAAGAACATTAACTATGTAGGTGATTTTGTAAGAATAAAACCTTAATCTGAAGTCAATTGATAGATATTATTTAAATATAGTGATTTATATGAATAATCTAAGACATACCTGGAGTTTTATTGTATACGAATATTATTTATGTCCATATTTAGGTCATCATCCCCAGAGGAAAATTCAATTGTTATTCTGCAGAATTCACAAAGTCTCTAGTGCTCTCCTAAATAATGGTTAGTAAACTTTCCCCAGAATACAACCAGTTTTGGAAAAATGCAAATTGTTCTGTTTCTGTTGACATCTTCTGGTGTGGAAGAGATTTCCAAGTAGGTGGGGCTCTTTGGTTGGGTCAGAATTCATTTCACTAGTACCACCTTAGCATGGTGGTGGATAATCATACCACAAGTATGATTATCAAACAAATGATTATCCTGATCATTGTTCTTATTTGATGCTATACCTCACAGGCTAACTTTGCTTCAAAGACTAATTTAAAATATGGTGTTTTTGTTTTTGTTTTTTTTGCTGTACGCGGGCCTCTCACTGCTGTGGCCTCTCCCGTTGCAGAGCACAGGCTCCAGACGCGCAGGCCCAGCAGCCATGGCTCACGGTCCCAGCCGCTCCGCGGCATGTGAGATCTTCCCGGACCGGGGCACGAACCCGTGTCCCCTGCATCGGCAGGCGGACTCTCAAACACTGCGCCACCAGGGAAGCCCAAAATATGTAATTTTAATTCATTTTAATATCAAAGACATAAAGTAGTGGTGAGACATATGATAAAATAATACAGAAATACCTCTTTTATGGTGCTTTCTTTTATTGCGCTTAGCAGTTACTGTGTATTTTACAAATTGAAGGTTTGTGGCAACCCTGCATTGAGCAAGTCTATCAACACCATTTTTCCAAAAGCATTTGCTAAGTTTGTGTTTCTGTCACATTTTGGTAATTCTTTCACTATTTCAAATTTTTTCATTATTATTATATTTGATATGGTGATCTGTGCTCAGTAATCTTTGATGTTACTATTATAATTGTTTTGGGCACCATGAACCATGCCCATATAAGACAGCAAACTTAATTGATAAATATTGTGTATGTTCTGATTGCTCCAACTATAGGCTGTTTCCCTGTCTTTCTTTCTCTCCTGGGGCCTCCCTATTACCTGAAACATAATAATATTAAAATAAAGCTAATTAATAATCCTATAATGTCCTCTAATTATTCAAGTGAAAGGAAGAGTCCCACATCTCTCACTTTAAATCAGAAGCTAGAAATTATGCCTTTAGTGAGGAAGGCATGTGGAAATCTGAGATAAGCTGAAAGCTAGGCCTCTTGTGCCAGTTAGCCAAGCTGTGAATGCAAAGGAAAAGTTCTTGGATGGAATTAAAAGTGCTACTAAAGGCAACACACAAATGGTATGAAAGCAAAACAGCCTTATTGCTGATACATAGAAAGTTTTAGTGGTCTGGTTAGAAAATCAAACCAGCCAAAACATTCCCTTAAGCCAAAACCTAATCCAGAGCAAGGTCCTAACTCTCTCCAATTCTTTGAAAGTGGAGAGGGTTTTCAGCTTTGAAGCTGCATGAGAAAAGTCCAAAGCTAGCGGAGGTTGGTTTGTGAGGTTGAAGGAAAGAGGTGATCTCCATAACGTAAAAGTGATGGGTGAAGCATCAAGAGCTGATGTAGAAGCTGCCGCAAATTATCCGGAAGATCTAGCTAAGATTATTAATGAAGGTTTCTACACTAAGCAACAGATTTTCAACATAGATGAAATATCCTTTTTATTGGGAGGAGATGCCAGCCAGGACTTTCATAGTTAGAGAGGAAAAGTCTGTGCCTGGCTTCCAAGCTTCAAAGGACAGGCTGACTCTCTTGTTAGGGGCTAATGCAGCTGGTGATTTTAAGTTGAAGCCAATGCTCATTCACTATCCTGAAAATTCTGCTTAAGAATTATGCTCAGTCTACTCTGCCTATGCTCTGTAAATAGAACAACAAAGCCTGGATATCAGCACGTCTGTTTGCAACATGGTTTGCTGAATATTGTTAAGCCTACTGGTAGGACCCACTGCTAGAAAAAAAGATTCCTTTCAAAATATGACTACTCATTCACAAATAAACTTTTATGAAACAGAAACAGACTCACAGACATAGAGAACAAACTTGTGGTTGCCAAGGGGGAAGGGGGACGGGAAAGGGATGGAATGGGAGTTTGGGGTTAGCAGATACAAATTATTATATATAGAATGTATAAACAACAAGGTCCTACAGTATAGCACAGGGAACTATATTCAATATTCTGTGGTAAACCATAATGGAAAAGAATGTTAAAAAATTTATGTACATATATAACTGAATCACTTTGCTGTACAGCAGAAACTAACACAACATTGTAAATCAACTATATTTTAATTAAAATTTTTTAAAAATATGACTGCACATTGACAATGCACCTGGTCATCCAAGAGCTCTGGTGGAGATGTACAATGAGATTAAAATACCAAGAAAACTAGAGTTACAAGTGGAGTCTGAAGATGTGACTGAATTACTACAATCTCATGATGAAACTTTTAACAGATGAGGAGCTGCTTCTTACGAAGGAGTTAAGAATGTGGTTTCTTGAGATGGAATCTCCTCCTAGTGAAGGTGTTGTGAAGCCTGTTGAAATGACAACAAAAAATGTAGACTATTACATAAACTTAGTTGATAAAGCAGTGCCAAGTTTTGAGAGAATTGACTCCAATTTTGAAAGAAGTTCTACTGTGGGTAAAATGCTATCAAATAGCATTGCCATGCTATAGCGAATTTGTTTGTGAAAGAATCAATGCATGTGGCAAACTTCATTGTTGCCTTATTTTAAGAAACTGCCACAGCCACCCCACCCTTCAGCAGCCACAACCCTGATCAGTCAGCAGCCATCAGCATCGGGGCTAGATCCTCCACCAGCAAAAAGATTCGAATCACTGAAGGGTCAGATGATGATTCACATTTTTTAGCAAGAAAATATTTTAAAATTAAGGTATATACACTGTTTTTTAGAACTAATGCTATTTCACATTTAAAAGATTACAATATAATAAAAACATAACTTTTGTATGCACTGAGAAACCAAAAAAATCACGTAACTTGCTTTATTGTGATATTTGCTTTATTGCTGTGGTCTGCAACGAAACCTGAAATATCTCTGATGCTTGTATAATAGGGATAATTTCTATCCTAGATTGTGTCCTTTGACTGTGTTTATTTGTACATTTTGGACTGCTTAAAGCCACAAAATCATTGTATCATCAGAAAAAGTCAAACAATAACCCAGACAGATATTATGTTACCATTTTTCCTAAATAAACCAAAGTCACCCTAAATAAATCAATCAAAACTCTTGAAATGTTTTTATATGGAGTCACTGAAGCAAAGTTCTTTGTAGTAAACAAAATTGTCGGAGTCTTTTGGCTAACAACTGTTAAATACTTAATGACTCTTAAAAGCTTGAGTCTCCAACTTTGGTTTATTCTTAAGTATCCAAAACTTTGTTTGACCTTGAATCCACATTCTTAACGGACTCAGATCTGGTTGTTTTGTCTTCCTTTGTACTACTTTAGATGTTAGCTCTTCAAAGTGTATAAACACATGATATCACAATTAAGAACTTAAGAAATATAATCTCAGAACCTCACCACAAATGTTTACCTTTAATAATAAAAATAAATTAATCTGTATGTCATTTTAGGTTTAAATGATGACTTGGCAATAGATAATGGGCACTAAATCTTCATGATCTTGTAGAAAGACATCAAAACATTAAAGTACTGCAGAGTATTTTTGCTATTATTTTGCTATTATTTAAATAAACATTATGTTCACTAAAATCTCTATAATTCCTTATATTTACTGTTATACTGAATTCCAGTGATACAATGAAATAACAGTAATTAGGCAGCAATGTATTATTTTCAAGCTTAAATGATAACCTGTCCTTTTTCATTCTCTTAAATTTTCAGTCACCATTTTACTTTATGGAGAAAAGTTTTCGTAAATTCTCAATTTGCTTTCTGAAACTTTTATTATTTTAGGTTGTAAATGGGATGCTATGCAGAAAACCTAAAATATAACCCAAAGGTTATTCCCAGAGTATCATTTCTCATCCAATCTGAATTATAAACCTTTTACAAATCTCTTCTAGAATATATAAAGATCTATGGATTTGCTTTAAGTGTTGGCTGTAACAATTAAAAAAAAATTTGTGTGACAAGAAAAAAATGTCTCAGGCATATCTGTATCACAAATTACTCTAAATTTCATTAATTTGAAGACAACATTTTAATATCAGGCTAGATGTATATTCAAATACCATGGTTATAATGATTAAGTGTACAATTATTAAGCTTTATAAAAGATACCATAATTTAAAAATATATAGCATGTGTTTTAATAATGAACCTAAAGAGGAAGCTAATATTTACAATATTTCAGAATGTCCATAACTCAACAAGCATGAAGTTAAATTATATTTATATCAGGCCCAAAGTGATTTTACTTTTACACCTTACACCTTACAAGAGATAAAAGCTTGTCTCTTACCCATATGTTGTGGATAGAAAAGGACTAGAACTTATAAACCATACGATGTGATTGCTGTTGAAATAAAAATAGTGCATGGATCTCCTGACTTCTAGATCAACATGACATAACAAACACTGCACATCCTTCCTTGCATATAAGAAACAAGCAGAATCAGACATAGAAATAACAGCTGAAAAAAAAGAAGTACAAATAAGAGTAGATACAGATATAGCTGTTTTTAGGGGAACAAAACTTGCCATACCAAATTGTGCCTCTTTGGCTTGAGGATTATTTGTGGCTGATTGTTTTTAAGAAACAAAAAGCTCAGAAAGAGCTTTTACCTCCTCCCCTTAACTGCCTAAAATAATTTACACAAAGGGCCTGTTCCAAGAAGAACTATCACCATAGATAACTAAAGTATACTATGAACTAGCTGTAGCAGACTGGGGAAACTTAGTAAGGCCCACCTTGACCAATGTCTACTCTGTGTCCCATTGTCTCTGCATAGCATGGCAAACATTTTTACCAAACATTTGTTTTTCCATCTCCATGTGAATTGCCTTCCTCTCCTTTGAAGCCCCAAACCCCTACCTGATCTCCTTGTCTCTGTTACCATACAAGCTTCAATTGCCTAACCTGTCCTTGGGCCTCATATTCTTATGGAGAAACTGTTAGGTATGTAATAAAATTTGGTTTGTCTCCTGTTAGCCAGTCTAATGTCAATTTAATTCTTAGACTGCCAAAAGAATCTAGAAAGGGTACAGGAAAAGTTTTGTTTCTCTCCCATGCTATGTATAATTCTAGATAGTTAGATAATCTCTAGCTATAATCTATTATATGTATTCATACATTTAATTATATATTATTTATTTGCATTCTTACATAAGTTAGCAGAATTCCACCCTAAAATATGTCTCTGGCATGAGCATTGTTTTCAGATGTTTATTTTGAGAAATTGCAGACACAGAGGAAGCTTAAAAACAGAGTAGAAGGTAAGCTGTGGTACCAAGAAAAGAGCTGTTACCAGAGCTAACTTTTTTTTGTTTTTTTTTTAAATAACATTTTTATTTTTTATACAGTTTTGAAGGGTTACTTTCCTGTACAATTATGACAAAATATTGGTTATATTACCAGTGTTATATAATACATCCTTGAGCCTATCTTAAACCCAATAGTTTGTACCTCTCACTCCCCAACCCCTATATTTCCCCACTCTCCCCACTGGTAACCACTAGCTTGTTCTCTATATCTGTAAATCTCCTTCTTTTTAAAATTATATTCACTGTTTGATGTATTTTTTAGACTCCACATATAAGTCATATCATACAGGATTTGTCTTTCTCTGACTTATTTCATTTAGCATAATGCCTTCCAAGTCCGTCCATGTTGCTGCAAATGGCAAAATTTGGTTCTTTTTAAATGGCTGAGTAGTATTCCATTATATATATATACCACATCTTCTTTATCCATTCATTTGTTGATGGACACTTAGGTTGTTTCCATAAATTGGCAATTGTAAATAATGTGGCTATAAACATTGGGATGCATGTATATTTTCAAATTATCATTTTTGGTTTTTATTTTTGGATATATACCCAGAAGTGGAATTGCTGGGTCATATGGTAGTTGTATTTTTAGTTTTAGGTGACTTTTTCACCTGAGAGAATTATCTGCATATTTACAAACATTTCCTCTTCTCACCATCCTGTGAATTGCTTTCCCTCCTTTGAATCCCTAGTCCCTTATCCATCCCTTTCCTTACCTCAGAATGGTATGTATATAAGCCTCTATCCTCTGGTTGCCTTTTGAGTCTCATACCTTTGTGGGGTTCCTGTATGTTCATAATTAAAGTTGTTTCTTTTATCCTGTTAATCTGTCTTTTATTACAGGGAGTTCTCAGCCAAGAACCTAGAGGAGTAGAGAGAAATTATTTTTCCTCCCCTACACTTAGGGCAAAATATGAAATGTTCATTATCGAACCACCTAATAATAGCTTTAAAGCTAGCAGTAAACTCTTGCTACTGTAATTCAATTCATTCATTAAGTTAGTGTTTAATGTAGCACCTGAGGTATTGTGTATGACTCAGAAGAAAATAAAAACTAATGTAAAACCTGATTGCTATGCTTAAGAATCTCATAATCAGTAGGAAAATTTTAGTTATAGACACATTAAAATAAGAACTTCTGGAAGGATACTTAAATATAATAAAAGCAGAAAACAAGAATATAGAACAAATAACAGAAATTTCTATAAATAAACTTTTATGTGGTGTGTTGAATGATCCAAAATATGTCAAATCTCAGAATAAAGTTTTCCATTAAATAGTATTATTTTTTAATCAATAAGTGATTCCAAAGAAATGCACACTCAGTTCTACTCCATGCCTCACTGAAAACCTGTTTAAAATATAAAAATAAAAGAAAAAAAGGTGAATCTCATAAATCCAAAGGTAATTAAGGGAATGAAGGCATCTTTAGTGGTTAAGATCTTGTAACTAATTTTTCAAAAACAAAGAGGAAGAGGATTGTTTACTGATGATTGCATAGTACAAAATTTCAGATAGGTTTAGTGAATGTGTACTGAACATAGAGGGATTCAACTGAAAATAGAGACAGCCTATTTATAAACCCTAAGCAAAATACAGGGCACTCTTTATGCCCCCAAAATCTGAGTAAAGGTAAATCTTTCAGTGTAAGTGTTAGCTCCACCAAATAAAAACCTCTTATTCAGGTGTTGAAGAAATCTTATCCTGGCAATCCACAGCCTGTCAGCTCTTCTTTGTTTGTTTGTTTGCTTTTTTGTGTGGTACGCGGGCCTCTCACTGTTGTGGCCTCTCCCGTTGCGGAGCACAGGCTCCAGACGCACAGGCTCAGTGGCCATGGCTCATGGGCCGAGCCGCTCCGCGGCATGTGGGATCTTTCCGGACCGGGGCTCGATCCTGTGTGCCCTGCATCCGCAGGCGGACTCTCAACCACTGCGCCACCAGGGAAGCCCTGCCAGCTCTTCTTAATGTAAAATTTGTTCTGACAAAATACATACTTCTCACAGTAACAACTGCCACTACAAGGTATTGAAGGGGAGTGGAATATGCCACAGCAAACTGTGCCACATTGGCAAATGGATTATTTTTAACTGAAGGCAATCAAGACCCAGCAACCCAGATAAAGCTTTTTTTCCCTCCCTTAACTGCCTAAAAGAATTTGGATAGGGTACCTATATCAGAAAAAAATGATTCCTAGAGATAACTTTTTATCTGAATGACTTATCTGCATGGCAGGGCAAATATCTGATTACCAAACATCTGTTCTTCCTGTGAATTGCTATCCTCTCCTTTGAAGCCCCAGACTCTTATCTCTTTTCTTCTGTTCAGGATAGAGGATAAGTCTCAATTGCTTGACTGCCCTTTAGTCTCATATTTTTATAGACTCCTGTACATATGAAGCTAAATTAGCTTTACTCCTGTTAATGTCAATGTCAGTTTAATTATTAGACCAGCCAAAGAACCTAGGAGGGAAGAAGGAAAGATTTTTCCACCACAACCAAATTTAGTGTAAAAGTCGTACATACAATATGCCACAGGACAGGTACTAGCTCTTTTGTTCTTATTTCTTAACTATGAAAGAACAACGATCATAAACATATGAACATAATTCAAAAAGAATCATGTACCACAATGTTCATTGCAGCTCTATTTATAATAGCCAGGACATGGAAGCAACTGAAGTGTTCATTGACAGATGAATGGATAAAGAAGATGTGGCACATATATACAATGGAATATTACTCAGCCATGAAAACAAATGAAATTGAGTTATTTGTAGCAATGTGGATGGACCTAGAGTCTGTCATACAGAGTGAAGTAAGTCAGAAAAAGAAAAACAAATACTGTATGCTAACACTTATATATGGAATCTAAAAAAAAAAAAAAGGTTCTGAAGAACCTAGGGGACATAGAGAATGGACTTGAGGACACGGAGAGGGGGAAGGGTAAGCTGGGACGAAGAGAGAGAGTGGCATGGACATATATACACTACCAAGTGTAAAATAGATAGCTAGTGGGAAGCAGCTGCATAGCACAGGGAGATCAGCTTGGTGCTTTGTGACCACCTAGAAGGGTGGGATAGGGAGGGTTGGAGGGAGATGCAAGAGGGAGGAGATATGGGGATATATGCATTTGTATAGCTGATTCACTTTGTTATAAAGCAGAAACGAACACACCATTGTAATGCAATTATACTCCAATAAAGAAAAAACAAACATGAACAGAACAATATGTAAGAAAAAGACAAAGGCAAATGATCAGAAAAAATACAATATAAGAAAAAGTTATAAAATTTTGTAAAGAACTTTAAAAACTTTAATAAATATACTCAAAATATTGAGAAGTTATGATATTCTTAAAAGGACAATTTTGTGCTATGAAAAGTGAGCAGAAAACTCTATAGGGCTCTTGGAAATTAAAAATTAGGCAAGGAAGCAACATCTTTAAAGTTTTGGGAAATATTTACAACTTAGAAGTGTATATCCAGGTAAAGCCTTGAGAAAATATAAAATATTAGATATTTTATATAAATATTTTATATAAAAGATTAAAAACATTATCAAACATAAAATTCTCAAAATATTTTTCTCTTTTATATCCTTTCTGAGGCTGTTACTAAAGGTTATCTCCAGCAAAATGAGAGAGCAAACAAAAAATTGGAAGGTATGAGATCTAGAAAACAGCATCCTTATCTAGGAGAAAATAAAGTTTCTGGAACGTAAAGTTTCTGTGAGGATGGAATTCCTAGGAGAGTCCTGATTTAAAATATGGACACATTTAAAAACAAATAATACAAAAGTAATATTTAACAAAAATGTAAAATTCAGGAGAAACAAATATTTTAAAAGAAATTCATAAGTCAAATATCAAGGTAATTATAATGTGGCCTGACTGTAAAATTATTTTAAATGAAAAATGTAAAAAATGAGGGAGAGAGAAAAAGAATTAGTTTGGTCTTGATTCCAGAAAAATTCTCCTTCAAGTGCCCCAGAAATCTAGACATATTATCCATAGAGAAAAAAATAAACCCCAGAACTCTATTTGATCCAATAATTAAAAAAATAATTACATAAACACATAAGATAAATGCTATTTATTTCTCTTTCAACATTTAGAATCAACCCAGGGGAATAATGCAGAAGACTTGGTCGTAGGAGAGAGCATAGCATTAGTAACTTGGCAATAATAAAAGCAATAATGTAGTTTACAGAAGGTAATCCACATATATTAAGCAAAGGTAGGAGTAGAAAAAGTTGGAAGTATGTGGATTCTAATAGCATCATTCAATATAGGGGTTTCTTGAAAGACCATGAAATATAAGTGTATGGTTAATAATTTCTAATTGAAGAACAAAAACTATTTTTCAATGTCAAATATTGAGAGGCACATAGAGAAGGATATATATTCCTTTCTTCCAGGGCAAAAAGTCTTCAGATACAGCTCAGCACTATAAAAGCACATCTTGAAAGTATTGTCCGTTGATTGCCATAAACTGAATCTCCAAGGTACTTTCTGCTTCTGTGTTAACAAAAATAACCTAAAACAATTACTACTCTTTAAAATGTTTCCCCTTTCTTTGCCAGAGTCACTATCATATGTTCCTTGTATCAAATATATCTCAAATACAACAATACATTCTCCCCTGTTGATGTGCTGAGTCTGTGATTTTAAATGTTTCTTGGTTCAGATTCTCAAATGTAAGCACGCATTCATTTTGAAATCACCATGTGGAATAGAAATCATTTAAGTATTGATGGCCTCATTTGTCTCAGCTTTCAAACAGATTAAATAGTTCACAAAAGATTCAATAATAATGATATTTAGAATTTAAGCTGTAATGTGAAGGGTCATTGGAAAGTCCCAGGGTGACAGAAAATAACTGAATTCAAAAATACCAAAGATTTTCTTGCTATGTTTTGTTTTTGTTCTGAACAGTTACATTATCTGGGTCGAAAATAAATGGGACACTGGGAGAATCCAACAAGATTTTGCTATCCATTGTTGTTTTTCATTTTCAAGAGCTCAATATATTATCTTCTTACTCATTGGAATTTAAAAAACATCACTTTAAAAAATATCTCTGTTGGTTCAAGAAAAAACATGAAGAAGAAATCATATTTACAGATATTATGTGAGACAAAGCTAAGTGTAGTAAAAGCCATAGTAAAAGACAAGAGGAACTGAAATACTCAACGGATGTTATTTTTTAAAAATAAAACTGGTGTATTAAGAATTTACCTTGAGCCAAAGTTGTCATTTGAAAGTTTTAAAAACCATAGAAGTGTACAACATAAAAGATGAGTACTAATATAAATTTTGAGTTTAGTTAAAATAATGTATCATTATTTGCTCACTAACTGTAACACAATAATGTGTAACACAATAATGCAGGATATAAATAATAGGAAACTGTGCACAGAGAGGAGACTGGGTGTATGGGAACTCTCTGTAATTTCTACTCAATTTTTCTGTAAACCAAAAATTCCTCTTAAAAGTTTAATTAATTTAAAAAGTACTGAGAAATGATTTTTCCAAATAATCATACTAGTAATTAGCTTTGGCTTTATTCTAATTTGCAAGTATTAACTCTGCCTCTTCTAAACCACTCATATCATTATAAACAAATATTTCATTTTAGAGTTAGGGGATAGGATATCTAGACTATTTAAATAGCTTCCTAAACTTGTACAGCTTCTAGGTAATAGAAAGAGAAAGAAATTGAACCTGGTCTTGTTCGCTTTGTTTGACATAAAGATGCTTCATTATTATTTACTATTAAAACTCGTTTAAGGAAATATAAATACCTGCCATACTCAAATTGAATACAGTCATAGACTCCTACTTGGGGTGGGAACCTACAAAAAGAGAGTGACTAGGCATTTCATAATAGAAACTTATTAGTTCCTTACCTAATTTTAATTGCACTTACCCTGTTTTTCTTCCTTCCAACCTACTACTACACTATGCCACTAAATTTTTGTACCGAAGTCATAATGTTCATTACTCAGTTGAATAATCTTACATTATTTTATTTTATTTTTTTCAAACAATGTAAACCAGTCAAGTAGTAGAGACAAAGAGGGAACTGAATATAAAGATGCATGTGTTCTTCTCGGACCTCAAACTCTCCAGTGCAGCCAGATTCCCAGAAGACACTGGAATTAGGAACTGAAACTTTCTCAGATTTTTGGCATTCTCTATCTCCTGAATTAATGGAGGAATATGACTATCTCATAGCTCCTCCATTTAAAAAAATTGATATTCCAATACCTCCATTTGCCACAAACTCAATGTAAAAATTCTAACTAAATAAGTCAGAGAGAATAATTCTGACTGGCCTAGCTTAAGTAAGGAGTATAATACCAAATCCAATAGTCATGCTCACTGTTGTGGGTGAGGAGTGGGTTATACATTATCAATGTGGCTAATGAGGAGCCACCCCTGTGGATCAGGGGACAGTTTCCTAAAGAGGAATTATCAGTATTGGTTTGGATCAATGTCTACTATCTAAGTCTTTTGACTTAGGTAGTATTGAAATTATGATAGATTAAATTCCACTTCCAGATTTTAAGGAACTTAAGATATATGTCACTAAAATACTATGTAGTAAGGTCATACACATAGAGGGGTCCTCTGCTGGGACGTCTTTGGTAGTTTCAAATTTCTAATAGTTTTAACTTCTTTGAATACTTCTAGTATTCAAGTATCTAGTTCACCTTTTCAATCCCCTTTTGAAACAGACACAATATAGTGCATAATAAATGTGTCTCTATATTTGGTAATTTAATTATGTATTCCCTTTATGATGATTTCTCTTGACATTATAAACCAATTTAAGAGTAGTACCAGTGTCTTGTAATCTTTGTGTAACATTCAAGTAGTTAGCACATGCTTAGATAGTGTGTGTGTAAATTTGTACATTAGTGTGTAAAATGAATTGAACAGATGTGAGGACAAATTCAGCTACTGTCTATTTTCGTGGTAACTTCAACTATTAGCAATACATTTATATTGGTAAATGTTAATATATGGATTGTGTTTTTGGCTTCTGGCCTGTAAGAATTTAAGTCATTCTTTTTCACTATGTTAAGTAAGAAACTGGAATCATTTATGGTTTATTGCTATGTGTTTCCATTGATAAAAATATGTAACCTAATGACCTGCTTTACTAGTATGTCTGCAAAGAATTCATTGCTTTAGTTGTCAATTAAAAGGAATAAGCCTCCTGATCAGTGCATGAGCAGAGAGGTAACTAACATTACATATTTATTATGTAAAATATGGAAAAATTTGCCCAATATGAGTAGAATATTGCCAATAAAACATTATTGAGTGGCTTTTATTTTGTCTTATTTCAAGAATACCATCTTTCCCTCCCCTCTTTCACAAATAATTTGTTGCTGATTAAAATTATTTAGTATATTGAAGCAATTGTTTTTAATATTAATAGTAATCCTTGTATTTGCAATACATTTAAACTTGCTGTTCATGTGTAGAGAGAGAAGCAATGGAGAACTAATTATAAAAATAAAAAATTCACTTCCAAGATTAATATGCAAATTTTTTCAATGAGTTGCATTGTATTGACTATTGCCATTTACTTATTATTTTAAAAACTTGATAACTCCCGATTTGTATTATTTAACTCATTTCTGTGAAGAAAGATTTTATGTGTTCAATTGAAATGATTTCTGCTCTATTTCTTGTAGTTGTGCTTGATCTCATTTCAAAAAGGTGAAGGTGTGGCATGCTAATAGCACTGCATTGCTTTAATGTGATATTCATGCTTTGGTAAGCCATTTTACTCATACTTTGCAAACTCATAAGGCAATTTTTATTTGTCACTGAAGAAATGAGCTCTTGAGTCATGTTTCTTGGTGATTAAGACATGAATTGTATCAAGCAGGATGGACTCCATCCAAGATAGTTAGAAATGAGAGAAGTTTAATGGTGCTATGGCAAAATATTTGAGGTTTTACGTTCCACCCAGATAGGCAGAGCCATTTAATTGATTCTGTAAAGTACCAAGTGTACAAAGAAAGTTAATCAATTACTGAAAATAATGTAGTGCCAGTGAATCCTGTTGTTAATAACAGATGATTGGTAGTAGTCTTATTAAATTCCTATTCTCCCATTTAAGAAAAAAATAAATACTTCTTATTATTTTCCTTTCTTCTTCATTGCACACATGCACACTCACACACACACACGCACACACACACACATATAAAATCTCCAATAGCAACCATGAAACATCTTTGAATTAGGATATATCTAACTTAGATAGATAGATCCTATATATCTCATTTTATACTCACACACACACACTTATGTATATATTCCATCCTCTGGATTATCCATCCACACTAGAAGTCAAACTCTTCTATCTAAGTAAATGGTAATATACTAGCCCTCACTATGAGCTTATTTTTAAAAATGAGTTTCTCTACTGCTCCTAGCAAAAATGCTTCTCCTAGAAAAGAAAATATTGGATAGAAAGATGCGGAACCTTCAGGTTACTTAAATTACAAATTTTCTCATTTTTCAATATGTGCTTTCCAATTTCCATGTATTGGAAATCCTATTTGCTGCTCCTTCAGAAATTCTTAACACGTGTTACTCTTAGCGGCACTTCTATTTATGGATGACAGTCTGAGAAGAACATCACAAAGGAACATGGGAAAATGCTTAATATAAGATGTACACGGTGAAATCAATGCAAAAGTAGCAATAAGATATACGTTTGCCTTTCTATATATTTTGAAAATAGATGCAAAGCTACAAAAAATAAACTTCCTTTTCAAATTGTGAGAGTTTCCCAAGGAATGTTATTATATAGAAACTGCTCTTTATTTTTCTAAGAAGAGGAAATTGGAACATTATTTTTATTGAACTGAATAGAAATATTTCATTGACCTTTCCTCTTTTAGTTTTGGCATATATTTATTTTTTTAGTGTATGGACTCCAAAATCATAACCTCAGAGTTCTTCAGCTACTCTGTATATTTTTATTAAAGATCAGTTGAAAAAATGAACATTTTAAGAATAGTATATGCCTTAAATATATCTATGAACTATTAATATATGCCTCAATCTATAAGCTATTTCATCCTCTCTGTTGAGGTATTCATGGAATAGTAATTGAAGATTAAATGTTTCTTGATATAAGGATACATTTTTCCCTAAAGGAATAGAATTATAAACAATGGAAAATAGCAGTTTAGAGTATTATATTAATGCACAATTACTTCAAAAGTAACCAAAGAAAAGAAATCCAAAATTATAGAGGGGTTGGCATATTTAGTGGATCCCATGCAAAAGAACAACTGACTGTAAATTAAGTATGACATTCTTAAAGCAGGGGAAAAAATGACTTTCCTAATCCTGAGCTGGAGATTGCAGCATGAAGTATTGCCTCCATTTGTATATTTGCTTTGGAATAATTTTGCATTTCACCCTTTTGATCTGCCTGTGAAAGTACCAATAAAATACCCACTACAGTTTTTTGCACTATCTACAGAGAGAGTAAAATCTCCTATGTGAATACTACTAAGTTCTCTTTTGCATGGGTGCAAAACTCAGCAGCATGCTTAAATCTACCAGTGAAAATTAGAGCACTTTGGAGCTTTGACATGCTCATTTATTTAATACTTTGTAGTTACTTGTGGTATAAACTTTGATTTAGTGCAGTCTAGAGAAGCCTTATCGCCTCATAAATGGTTAACAATTAGGTATGCCCACACGGCTCACTCATAGATCTGAATAAAATGTTGACAGTTTCTGCCAGCCATATCATTAAAGTCAATAGTAGTTCATCATTCATGCCCTTACCTGACAGGATTATTATAGTATTGCTACTGCTTTTTATATACAGCAATTACTTGGTATATATCTTTAGAGAAGGCTATCAATCAATGAATTTTAGTGTAATGCACACCCTTTATAGATAAACTTTGACATCAAAATGAAGCTGCTTCGAGTAAAACAGAGATATAATAGTATCATATGTACTCTTCTTCAGAGAATTCTTTATGGACAAAGCCAGAAAACGTGTCTTTACCGCAAATTCCATGTTCAGTCAATCAAAGCAGTTTTTAAATTGGTGCTCCTGACATTGCAAGCAGGAAGGCTCACAGAAGTTGAAATGATGAAATTAACAGGCCCAGTTAAGAGTCTTAACCTTAACAGAGGTAGAGTTCGTGCTTCAAGTCCTGTACAACTTCCACTACATTATGCCACATCTGAGAATATAGCCACGTTCTTGGCAGTGGAGTTGCACTTCTAGCAACTGTCTATTTGGGGTTGAATTCACCTCAATGGCAGGTGACAGCAGCATTCATAGACAATATCTCGTTGGGTGTGCAAAGGCAGGGAAGACAGAATCAAGAGCCCTATAAGGACACAGTGAAGGACAAAATAGGAGCAATGGAGCAAAGCTGCTTCACATTAGGAAATAATAGCAGTAGAATCCTTGAAGTCTGGAAATATATAAAATGGATCAATTTGAGCAAAAGTGTCATTCAATTTCTCTGTGAAGTATAAAAGACTATCCTTGATTATAACTCTATTATTTATTAAGGGAAAACCAAGCCTTTTTGAAAAGTAGAATGGTTCAATATTGAAGTTTTCAGCCGCTTTAACATGACTCACAGCCTCAACATGACCATGGACATTAAAATCATATCATTACACACAAAGCAGTGTACACCCGAGTACAGAGTGACAGTAAATTTATACACAGTTGACTAAAGTTAATGTTTTAGATAGAGCTACTTCTAACTTCAGGATTTCACCTATAAACAATTTGACATATCCTCAATCATGAGTGGTCACAGGAAAGATTTTTATCCTGTCCATTCATTTTTCCCTTATATTTCTTGGGTCATATACTGGCTTTAATTTCAAATAGAAAGAATGTACTTTCATGCCTTAGATATTCATAGCTCATGTTTTGCAAACAGATGCTTTATTTTTTGTCCTCCATGATGATTTTTATGGTCCATTATCCTTTGAAAGATGTTGATGCTAATGCCTAATCTATTGTCACTGCATTGTATTTCTGTTTTTCTCTCTGAACTACTGTGTCCCTCGAAAATGTGCTCTTTTAGCTTGTAAAATCGCTGACTTTCTTGGGCAGTAAAGCATATTCCAGAATGAGTCTACTCTGAAAATGTCTCCTCACCCATTAGTCTTGATCTGACAGGTCCTAACTTACCCTAGTTTACTCTTTTACTATTCCAATCACATTTTTTTAAGGTCTACAAATATCTCAAGTTCTACTAAGTGCAAATCACTTCTTTAGATTTTTTAAAGAAATGGGCATTATGTAAGCAATGAATTTAGAAATTCTTTCATCCAACAGTTAAAAGTTTTATCAATGAAAAAAGTCTAATTCTGGCTTCTTTGTATCTTTAGATAAGATTCCATCCCGAGGGACACATCAGCACCATGCAGATTCCCAACTGCTCAGTTAAATCTGTTATCTCGTCAACAAAAGTCAACTCTTGGCAGAGACGAGCATATGTTTAAGCTAAGGTCGCATACTTTCAGAGGCCACTTCTGTTTGTGTAAATAAGATTTTTATGTTGTATATTTTTGATCAAATTTTGCAAACGTATGCATGCCAAATTTTGTAAGAGCTTGCAATATTTAATGTAAAGCTGAACCACATGCTACTTATATCTGAGTTCAGAGAAATGCTTGTTTGTAGTTGGAACTAGGTGATTCTGAAATATACTTAGAATTTGTAATTTGTACGATACAGAAATAATATGTGTTGGGACCCTTTCCTAGAATGCACACTCATATTTAAAATTCAAGTTAAATAAAACATTACGAGACAGGGCCCTCACAAATACTCTGATTTTAATTCTTCCTATCGTATAATATGTGAATAAATTTATATGAGGCTATTTCAATACTAGATACTTGTCTAAGAATTATCTACAATTTATTTGTGAATTTGAGCTATAAAATTGTAAATGTAATATCTCTTGAATGGTTACTATGATCCAGGAAAATTTCTAAGTGCTTGACATGCATTTGCTCATTTAACCATTATGTTATACCCTGTAGTGATTACAATGACTTCACCGATTTATTAATGAGGAAACTGAGACACAGTGAAGTTATTATCATATACCAAAACACACAGGAACAAAATGTGGGAGCCCAGTTTTTAATTCTCATGCTACTGGTTTTAAACACTGAACTGATATATACTGATTCTGGACAAAATTTTCTGTATATATAAATATATGTGGTTTTTATTTCACCTCAGCATGGTGATTTTATACTCTGGGGCCAAGCTGGCAAGATTTGGAAAGAGCTGCAATCTATCTATCATGAAATAGTGAGCTGAATTACTTAACCTCTATGCTTAAATTATCTTATCTATAAAACAGGTATAATAATAAAGCTTAAGGCACAGCATTATTGTGGAGATTGAGTTAATATAGGTAAAGTGTTTAAAAGGCATGTATATAGGTATAAGTGCTTACTTATATATATTTTTATACACAAGCACTATTTTATGTGAATCTATTTGTATAGTTATAGACAACAGATATATGGACTTAGAACTGTTGAAGTTAAATTAGCATCTTCTTCATTTTCATATCTACCATATATTTTAGGTTAAGCTTAAATTTGCTCTCTCTCTCTCAGTGTTTATGGTTTAGGAAATATTCTTTGGTATATCTATTAAGAAAAGTCCTGTTGTGTCTGACTTGGAAGTTCTTGTTGTTGCTAAGGAATGGTAAAAAAAATGGGTGTTGTCGTTAAATGTAACTGGACAGTGAGCAAATCAAGTATTATCTGTGGTTTGCCAAGCCGGAAACTTTGGAGGGTTATCAGATTGATTTGCTTCTCATATATTGCTTCTAAAAGGGAAATATGAGCATTAGCATTGTGATTCAGGATCTTCTGTGTCATCATGATGTGATAAAATAATTAGTGGAATTATAGTTTCTGTAACTCCTGGATAAATCAAAAGAATCATTGTACAGTGATAGTTCTCAATTTCTTTCTCAGCCTCAAAATAGTGCCATGGGAAAGACATACTTCAGATCACATATGTTCACTGCTCTGTTTGGGAGGTCCTCAAGACCACCCTCATGTTCAGTGACTCATTAACGGAAATCGAGGAACTCGGAAAAGCCATTACGTTCAAAATTACATTTTATTAAACAGAAGGAATACAGATTAAAATCATCAAAGGGAAGCAATACATAAGGCAGTGTCTAGGAGGACCAGGAGTGTAGTTATTTGTGGTCCTTCCCAGTAGAGTGTGCCCAGAGTGTTTACTCCCGTTGGCCCTGATATTTGGCATTGCTCACCAGGGAAACGTACATGAACCTTGGGGTCCAGGCTTTTTATTAGGAGTTGGTCACTGAGACATGGCTGACCGCTCATGTGGCCAGTCTATGGAGAGCAAGGAATCCGTCCTCTAAAGAGAGGTTTTGCCTTTGTTTGGGCTTCTGGGAGGTAACCTCTAAAACTCTTGGAATTTCCTGAGTGCCAAGTGTGCCATTGTTATTGATAGTGGGCCCCTTGGATCACAACTGACAGTTTATGGGGACAAGATGAGTCAGAGTGGGGTCTGGACAGGCAAGAAAGACCAATCATGTGAATAAAGGGCTAGAGCTTTGGGCCATGTGATGTCTATCTGACCTGGGGGAGGTGTTGGAGTGGACTTTAGATTAAGTTCAGTCACTGGGGCAAATCAGACAATTATATCTAGGCAATAAAGTCTCAAGAAAAAACTCTTGATACTGAAGCTTGGGTAAGCTTTCTGAGTTGTCAATAATCCATGTGTATTGCCACACTTACCCAGAGAAAGGTAGAAACTCTGCATTTGTAATTCTCCAGGACTTTTCCATTTAGGTCTCTTCCAAATTATTGAATCTGAAGTTGGTTTTGAAAAAGCCCCAAACTTACAGTTTGGGTCAGAAGGCTTGGGCAGGCTTGGCAGTCTGGAAAACTGTGCCTTTAACTTCAAGTTTGACTAAAATCCTTTGTATTGTAGTTCTCTAGCCCCTCCAGAGGTCAAGTTGATATCACATGGCCCTAGGCCTCTACCATAAATCCCATTGCCAGCTTGGACTATCTAGCACACTCTAAGGTCTCCTGGTAAACAAAGACACTCTAAGTAGGCGGGACATTAAAAGGGCTTAGAAGTTACCTCCCAGGACCTGGTCAAGAGTCAAACCTTTCTTTGAGCAAGGATAAACTTTTACTGCACATCCACCCACTAACATTTTAAAATGTAATTGCTTCTCCCTTTCCTAGAGAAAGGGAGTCCTAGGGAGCTGAATTGTGTCCCCTTCAAAATTAGTATGTTGAAGCCCTAACCCAAAATGTGACTGTATTTGGAGACAGGGCTTTTAAAGAGATAATCAAGGTTAAATGAAGTTGTAAAGGTGCGGCCCTGATCCCATATGACTGGTATCCTTATAAGAGGAGAAGGAGACACCAGAGATGACAGAAAGTTGAGAAAAGGCCATGTGAGGATATAATGAGGAGGTGGTTGGTCACTGTCAAGCTAAGGAAAAATTATCCCTGCTAATACCTTGACCTTGAACTTCTAGCCCCCAAAACTTACAGAAATGTCTGTGGTATTTTGTTATGGCAACCCTAATAATCTAACATACCTACCAAAATTCCACAAAACTCTAAAAGAATAAATATGAAATATTGCTCATCTTTTTGGGAAATACAATTAATCTGTAACTCACTCCAGAAAAATAGGTACAAATATTATAATTATATAAATATGCTAAAATGAATATAATATTTCTACCTACTTACAGCTCAGGATTCACTATAAGAATCAATATTACCCAGTCCCAGTACTGGTGTATTTTTAAAGGGTTCCTTTATCTTTTACCTATGTTTAATTGAAGTAAACTGGGGTGTCATAAAATTGAAATACTCTTTGTGGAGAAGGTCATTACCTTTTTGTTACATTATATATGCACATTTCAACTTTATTTTTGTATGTGCACTTCAATTTCTTGTAATAGAAAGTATCACATTTTCTGTTTTCCATTTTTTTAATTGCTAGCAAAACATTTACATTGCTATGCATGCATGCCTGATTTCTTAGTGAGAAGTAGTCATATTTTCTGCACAGAGTATAACAGACACAAATATCTTGCTTTAGGTTAGAATTTGACCTAAACCGTGAAAATTAGTGGTTTCTCTCTACTCAAGTGGCTCTACTCCACTTTGAAATTTTATAGCATGATGAATCAAATTAGTTCTTGTTAGCTATAAAAATCACCAACTTTTAATGATAACAGAAAATGTAAAAGTTCTAACATAAAGTTTGCATCTGTTCCATAGGAGCCATGTGCCTTTTATATGAACTATCTCATTTTAACTTCATGGCCACTTTTGTTCCCTGTGAATGTTACAGTTGCAAAGGTCTAAGGGTGAGGGAGGGGATTCAACATAGAAACAAATGGAATCACTTTCCAGCTGTGTGTTTTCAATGTTCCTTTTTTTCTTAAAATATTCTAATAACTAATATTCTTTACTATATCAAAGAATTTCAGGCTGGTTGTTAGGATCAAGTAAGCATAACTGTGAAATGTTTCTTGTTGCTACCTTTTCCAATGCCAGTAGATCCTTTATACACAATGTTTTGCGTGTTGTTTTTCCTCACTCTGTCTCATTTGGAAGAGATAATACTGAGATTTTAGGCAATACTGTGATGTTTTAACTAGCTGTATGTCTTCTTTTTTTTATGTGAATCAAATAGGAATGCTGCTTCTACACGTTGTCCTTTAATTAAACCAGCTGTAAACTAATCACTGGGTTCTATAAGGCATCTTGTCTATACATGCAAAATTAACTGAGCGCAGCATGGGTGATCTCTTTGTTTTGACTGTCTTAAAAATTGATGAATGCTGCCACAAGGACAATTTGACTGCAGTGATTCGTATCCTTTGTGAAGACAGCTGTGATGAGGTAGAAACTTTATTTTTCCCCACATTACAGAGGCAGCACAGGGGTGTCTTGGAAAAGTAAATATACCTGTTTGGAAGCCTACATTATATAATGAGTGAATTAACAGAATGTTAAAAACACACTAAGACGAGTATTATCAGTTTGTGGTGTGGTAAAAAAGACTTATAAACTGGGAATCAGAGGAATGGCCTCGGCCACAAGCTGCAGTAGCTGAATGTCCTTATCCAAGAGCTGGGTGTGCCCTCACTGGAACAAATGAGGAAGTAGATTGGACAGCACATTTTAACCAGCCTTCAGGATACTAGGTAGGGAAGGAGCATGAAGGCTGGGTGGGACAAATTTCTCCTCTTCACCCGTTTACCTCTAGAATAAAAAGCACTTGGGACATTGAGGACATGTAATAAATATGTGTTGAATGAATGAAGTATTTCCAAAGCAAACAGATCTAGGATTCAAATTATGTTTGTCTTTAATATACCTTGTGAGTTTGGAAAAAGTTCTTAGCCTATTAAGTATCACTTTCCTCATCTATAACATTTGCCTCATAGTGATTAATTGAAAATTAACAGTCTAATAAAGAAATATAGATATAGAGATATATATTTGAATGTAGATAGCATGGTATAAGCATATAATATATAATTCCTTCTATAATTATATTATACTCTGTGATCCTTTAGATTGAATAAGATAATTAACTTTTACCCATGAATATAAAAATTGAGCAGTTTTTCAACTTCTTGTGACAAATTATGCCTGCACCCTAAGACTATTTAATTTTTTGTGGAACATAGAATTCTATGAATCACCTATATTTAGTTTTTTCAATCAGAAGTCAAATCTGTAATTTGATTTTCAGATTTCATTTGCTCCAGATAGGAAATCTTTACCTAAGGGGCTAGGGAAGGTTTTAGAGGATATAAAAATTCAGTGAAGAAAATATATTAAAGATTACTTATGAGAGCTTTCCTTAATGAATTATAAGACGCTGATCTTACAAAATAGAGGAATTCCTGAGTTTTTTAAAGTTCCTTTTTGTGAAATTTCATTTTTCTTTTTTCTTAAAATGTATATATATGTATAATTCCTATTGTGTTTTTTTTTTTTTTTTTTTCCCGGTACGCGGGCCTCTCACTGCCGCGGTCTCTCCGCTGCGGAGCATGGGCTCCGGACGCGCAGGCCCAGAGGCCGTGGCTCACGGGCCCAGCCGCTCCACTGCACGTGGGACCCTCCCAGACCAGGGCACGAACCCGTGTCCCCTGCATCGGCAGGCGGACTCTCAACCACTGCGCCACCAGGGAAGCCCCCCTATTGTTTTTTTCTGAATGCTTATAATCCTTGAATGTACTTATAGGTCAAATATTAATAATCTTTGAATGAAATACAGAGTCTAGTATGCATATTGCCAAGTTTTGTCCTAATGGTTATTCTTCAGGTATATCTTTATATTCCAAGTACTCCAATTCTTATCACTCTATAATCTCTGCTTATCTAGTTCAACCTTTGATATTTTAAACAGATTATTACAACCTTTCTTATGTAGACCTATAATCCAGGATAGTTCCCTTGAAAATTGTCCAAAACACTGCCTCCTGGTCTTTTGTTTTTTTACTTCTAACCATATTATTAATCCCCACCCCACCCCAAATATTTTAGTGCCTCTCTTAACAATCTTCAAATGAAAGCACATTAGCATGTTATTTTTTGCAATATAAAAATGCAATCATGTAATAAAAGTATCTTCTTCAAAGCAAAGTTTTATATTAAAATATTACATTATTTTTAATATTATGTTTCATTGGGGGTAATGATAATAATATGAAGTAGGTAACTGAAAGACCTTATAGTCAAACCACTAATGAGACCTAATGCTGGTTACTAACATTTAGGTTAAAAAAAAAAAAAAATCTCCCAGCTTTGGGCCTAGCTGATACTTCAAAAAGACCTTTAGCAATAGATGCATTTCTTTGTTTTCAGTTAGCAGAAATTTAGAATTAACTAAAAAAAATAATAAAATTTAATTTCTTTACCTACCTATTCTATTTGTAAAATACTTTTGTTTTTAAGTATAGTTTAATGACTAAGACTTTATGCAAACTTGTAAGTAGACAAGAACTTTATTATTATCTACAGTATTATTATCTACAATTATTATTATTATCTGTGAAAGACTATTAAATGTTGCCTGTGATGGCATAAGTGTGTGACTCCCAATCCCTTTGCTCTTTATACACTGACAAATTATATTTTATTATTTAAATATATTTAAGTCAAAATTAGTGAACATATAATTTAATTGGTTACTTGGTTTAGACACACAGAGATTGTCTTTTTATGGGAATATAAAAATAGTCAATGTCTTCATGCTGCTGTTCCTTTAATAATAGTATTTAGCACTGATAAATTTTAATGGAAAATAATAACAACAGTAATGATGATGATAAAAGACTTCTATAACTTTTCTTTCTTATAAATTACAAACATTTCATCTTTTGTTAACTCAGTTTTATGCATGCATAATTGTTAAATATTTATGTTTAAATACATTAATAGAGTACTGCAAAAACATGCTAAAATTGAAGTTTTAGCTTTGCTGTTTTATAAACTTTTTTTTTTGGCCAAAAAATTTCTATCTAATTTGAGCACCAATTTTAGATAAGACTAAGTCCTTTATTATTTTTTCAGTTGTGCAGGTAATTGGGTACAGAATCAGATACTTTCAAAGCTTTAAGTGCTAAGTTCAAAAGGAAACATGTTTTCTCTGAGCATGGGGGTACAATTTTTGCCAATTTAAATTGATGTTTTCCAAATCTATCTTCAGTGGCAACCATTATGAAATTTGTTTTTGACAGATTATTAAAGAGAATTGAAAGACGAATGCAATAGCTTATAGCACCCATTGCGGATTCTTATTAGTAAAAACTTCACTCATAGATTAAGCAAGGTGCTGCATTCTGCTTCCTCACTGTTCTACAGTTCTTTAATGACTATTTTACATGAGATAAACACTATAGATCCACTCATTTATACGTTGACTTTCGGGGAAGGAAAAGAGAGAAAAACATTACTATTAGGATTACAAAGCTGCCAGTTCAGAGATAGAAATAAACATCTTTCTAACAATGATCATAGCCAGGAGTGATGTAGCAGTATCTCAGAGATAGGCAGTGGGTAGAAATGGATGTGAAGAAATTGTGCAATACAAAGGAAATTTTGGACTAGTTTATCATCCATTAAAAACAGAAAAGAAAAGAAAAGAAAAGAAAAGAAAAGAAAAGAAAAGAAAAGAAAAGAAAAGAAAAGAAAAGAAAAGAAAAGAAAAAGTAATGTAAGCCCTTGTCAGGCTACATGCATACTCTGTGCATCTGGTAGAACTGGAACTAACTGAAAATCTCCTTATGAGGGGTCAGTATTTTAAATAATTCCTTCCATTCAACTTTAAAAAACATTTATTACACTTATCAAATTCTTAAGGAAATATGAATCTGTTCTCTATCTGATCCCATCAATTCTATCCTTTTCACTTGTACGCTCATTTCTAAGACTCGGTGCCTGTGGTACTGCTACTGGAAGCCTTACTTCCTTTTCCTTATTTTAGATTTGGGATTGTCATAGTATATTAGTATTTCCTTTTTTTTTTCCCCACTATTAGCTTGATAGTTAAACATTCTGTCAGTGCTTACCTTTCCTTATAGACTACAAAGTGCATCTTTGTTTTAACTTTATGAAATCTTCATGCAGAACTTTATTCCACCGTTGCTGGTTGTCCTCAGTGAAAGGACTAGTTTTCTGCCATTACCTAAAATGGAAATAGCAATTGCATTTGATCATTGTATTGAGAAACCTTATGAAAAAAAAAAATTGGAAATGTTTCCATAAGTCTGAGTTTCTAACTAAAAAAAAAGTCACCTGTAAAACTCTAATAACTTAGTTAAAAAAAATTAAATGGAAGTCTCTAATCTGTATAAACTTCTTACAAAAGAAAAATTTCAGTTGATTTTGATTTTCTCAAAATTATGGAAATGCTAATTATCTATTTTGTTTGTGAGACCAACTGATTTAAAGCCCAAGATGCTAAAGTTTACTTGCTTAAATTCAATAAAATTGTTAAATAATTTATGGGTCAGATTGAAAATTAAGTATTATGATTTAAAAAACACAGACAGGGCTTCCCTGGTGGTGCAGTGGTTGAGAGTCTGCCTGCAGATACAAGGGACACGGGTTCGTGCCCCGGTCCGGGAAGATCCCACATGCCGCGGAGCGGCTGGGCCCGTGAGCCATGGCCGCTGAGCCTGCGCTCCGCAACAGGAGAGGCCACGACAGTGAGAGGCCCGTGTACCGCAAAACAAACAAACAAACAAAATCACAGACAACACTATGATTCTTCCATCTAGATCTATGCTTCTTTGTGAACCAACTTTTGCAGCTAAAGAAATTCCAAATAATAAAATAAAATAACTTCAATCCATGGTACTACAAAGTGATGAAGCAAAATTTTCAAAAATGTTAAAGGGTAATTTTCAGAAAAAGTAAAACTATGATTCCAATACAGATATTAAAATGAGGAATTTATTTTACTCATATGATATCAAGAGAGCAGGCAGATTTTTTTAACATCTTTATTAGAGTATAATTGCTTTACAATGGTGTGTTAGCTTCTGCTGTATAACAAAGTGAATCAGCTATACATATACATATGTTCCCATATCTCTTCCGTCTTGCATCTTCCTCCCACCCTCCCTATCCCACCCCTCTAGGTGGACACAAAGCACGGAGCTGATCTCCCTGTGCTATGTGGCTGCTTCCCACTAGCTATCTATTTTATATTTGGTAGTATATATATATGTCCACAGGCAGATGTTTGAACCAATTCAAAAGAAAAGCCCAAACAGCACATATTTATATATTGGGTTGGCCAAAAAGTTCATTCAGTTAGTGAATCCCTTGTTCAATAAAATTCTTGGTGAAAATGAAAAATGTCTCATGTTTACTTAAAATCAAACGAACTTTTTGGCCAACACAATAAAACAAAGGAATTTTGGGTGAATTGCAAATGGAGACAAAACTGATTTTCCACCGGGGAGCTGGATGGTGGAGGAAGGTAGACACAGTGAAGTTAGTATCACATTGGACAGAGTTGCAAAGATAATGAACAGAGCTGTAATCTGATTAATCCACACTGTATGCTATAGAAAATGTATAATTTTCCATTGAAAAGCAATTTTTTTCAACAAAATTAATTTGGTCAAAAAATCATAACACTCACAAAATATAAACATATAGATTCATAACACTCACAAAAATATAAGCACATATATAGATTCACAAGTCCTTTTTCACTAAGTTTTTAGTAACCAAAACCCTAACCATGCTCCATTTTGATATCAGGGAATAGATGTTAAGCTTTAGCTTTAAGGTGGTATTAATGTAATGTTACCAAGAAATTCTAGGCTCAGGACTTTTTTTTTTTTTTTTTTTTTGCGGTACGCGGGCCTCTCACTGCTGTGGCCTCTCCCGTTGCGGAGCACAGGCTCCGGACGCGCAGGCTCAGCGGCCATGGCTCATGGGCCCAGCCGCTCCGCGGCATGTGGGATCTTCCCGGAACGTTGCACGAACCCGTGTCCCCTGCATCGGCAGGCGGACTCTCAACCACTGCACCACCAGGGAAGCCCGCTCAGGACTATTTTCAGATAAAATTCCAGAGTTTCTCAAAGTCTGGTAAATCAGTTGCATCAAAATTTTCTAAGGTACCAGTAAAACACAAATTTCTGAGTCCCACCTCTGATCTATTGAATCTGAATCTCTGGCATTGGCACCTGAGGATTTACGTACATAAAACGGTTTGTAGGCAATTCTTAGGCCCAAGAAACTTTTGGGACCCCAGTCTTAGAAAATTGCTCAAGCCTCTAAAGTGACTTATTTTTGCCCTGAGCTTCAGGTCTATTTCATCAAATGTTGCCTTGTAGGGCCAGTTTAGCATTTTTGAGGTAGATGTTGGTGGGGATAATTTACCTGATCATTTGAACAAATGTAAATTTAGTCTGGTTCACTTTTAAAAATCCAGTTTTTCTTTTCCCTCTTTTAAAATGTGTTTCAATTTTGTTTCCTGATAACCAGTTATTATTCAAGTTAATTTTGATCTTGTTTAAAGAAAGGCATTGTTGAACTTGTTCTTCTTGTGTCCTATTGAAATTTTTTTTAAAAAGTTAGAATCTTAATACGTTATACCATTTAAATCCAACAGATCTCTGGCACAGTTTAGAACTGCAACATAGAGAGCAGCCAAGATGGCGGAGCAGAAAGACCCTCAGCTCACCTCCTCTCATAAGCACACCCAAATTACAACTATCTGCAGAACAACTGTTAGGGAATTGTTGACCGAAACTGCTTACCAAGGCAGTGTTTTGCCAGGCTCGATAATAACCGCTTGCCTGAGATGACTCACAACAGGAGGTCCCGCACCCGATAAGGAGCCCGGTGCTGCTGCTGCTCCTGCTGAAAACTAGCCCTGAGAATTCGGGAGGGGCCAAAAGGAGGGAGAAGATGCCAGTGCCTAATATGGGCCGACCTCCCAGAAACCCTCACCCTAGAATCCATCTTGGCTGAAGGATGCACGCACCACCAGGAGGCGCCCTGAGTCACACCAGATGTGTGCACAAGCAAGACGATTGGCCAGGGACAACGCAGAAAGCTAACCCCACTACCATAAAACCTGAGACTGGGAGCTGTGGCAGAGCGGTTCTCCTAGGTTCCTTTACCCTGCTGCTCTCCACCCTGGCACCCCTTCCCAATATAACCTTTTGCTTTGTCAACAGATGCAATTCATTTCCGAGTGTTAGACAAGAGCCCACTCTTGGGCCCTGGAAGGTGTCCCCCTTCTGGTAACACAGGCATAGATGAAAAGGACTGGAACCTACCAGAAAAGATCTTCTATGACTAAAGACATAAAGAAGGAACCACAACGAGACAGGTAAGAGGAGCAGACTCATGATATAATCAAATTCCATAACCCCGGACTTCCCTGGTGGCGCAGTGGTTGAGAATCCACCTGCCGATGCAGGGGACACGGGTTCGTGCTCCGGTCCGGGATGATCCCACATGCCGCACAGCGGCTGGGCCCGTGAGCCATGGCCGCTGAGACTGCACGTCCGGAGCCTGTGCTCTGCAACAGGAGAGGCCACAACAGTGAGAGGCCCGCGTATCACACACACACAAAAAAATTCCATAACCCCGGGTGGGCCACTCACAAGCCGGAGAATAATTATATTGCAGAGATTCTCCCACAGGAGTGAGAGCTCTGAGCCCTACATCAGGCTCCCCAGCGCAGGGTCTGGCACCAGGAAGATGAGGCCTCGAGCATTTGGTTTTGAAGACCAGTGGGGCTTAACTGCAGGAGCCCCACAGGACTGCGGGAAATACGGACTTCACTCTGAAAAGACACAAAATCCCACACATGCTGGGACCAAGGGCAGAGGTAGTAATTTGATGGGACCCTGGACCAGATCTACGTGCTGGTCTTGGAGAGTCTCCTGGAGAGGCCAGTGGGGGTTGTGTGGGGCTGCAGCTCACCCTGGGGACATACACACCGGCGGCAGACATACTTGGGAACATTCAGAGGCATGAACATTGTGCCAAGACCTGGCTCCACCCAACAGCCTGCAGGCACTAGTGCTAGAGACAGTTTTGTTTGTTATAGCTAGGGCAGTGGAGGTAGTGGGATGTGTGCTATTGGTCCCTAGTGAGCAGCGGCCAAGGATCCTACTAAACATTCTATGGTGCAGAGAATGGCCCTGAACAACAGAGATTTATTCTGTCTAAAATGTCAATTATGCCACTATTGAGAAACCCTGGTTTACTCATAGCATAATATTATAATGATACTAATAAAACCTACATCATAAGATTAGACTTAGTTATCTACAATACATAGCATACAGAAAGGCATTCCATAATGGTGCTTATAATCATGATTAGAAACAATGGACACCCACAGGGCTTTTATGCCTCCCCAGAAGGCCCTGGCTTGATAGGTACATATATACCCATCACAAGTAAGTGTAAATATTACTGTCATTTCTTTTGTGAGAAAAGTGAGACTGGAAGTGCTCTGTGACTTGACCAGATGACAAAGAAATTACACTTGACCCTTGGCAACTTTGGGGCTAGGGGTGCTGTCTGCCTGTATAGTGGAAAATCCCTCTATAACTTTATAGTCAGCCTTCCATATAAGTGGATTCAACCAACTATGGATTGTGTAAGTACTACTGTAGTATGTATTGACAAAATCTGCAAATAAGTGAACCTGCACAGTTCAAACCCATGTTCAAGGGTCAACTGTAAATGTTTGAGCCCAGATTAACTTTTCTGTTTTTATTTTTTAATCCAAAATATCATGTTTATTCAATCTTTACAAATTTTGCAATAGCCTAATATAACTTATAGATAATAATTAGCCCACTGTATCAAGAGTGATGGTATTAGCATTGTTTTCTCAAGTCAGAATTTGTTTTATGTTGTTTCTCTAAATATTTCAGTGTTACAACTTATATCTTGAACTAAATTACACTCGGGTTTTAACCAATGAGATGAATGCAAAATATTATTTTCTGCTATTTTGTTTTTGTTTGTTTTTAAGTGATGTAAATGAAACTAGCTGTTGAATATATATATATATATATATATATATTCATCCCTAGGCATAACATATACATATCTATATCACACCTACATGAGTATAAACTTTTTCCCACATTTTTACTCATTTTAGAATGTCTTTGGTCTTTAACAGGAATATTACCCCTGTTCTCCTCTAACACATAAACTCGGTCAGAAAAGGCATGAGTCACCCTGAATACATTTATTTGTTTAATTTAAAAGGGTTTTAAATTTTGAAATCTCAATGCATCTCACTTCAATGCCCAGCTCTTTGTCTTATAAACAAAACAAGGACTTGAATGATCACATTCTCAACAGATGCAGAGCGAAATTATAGTGAAAGAGGTTACTCTAAATAAGGATTAGGTGTTGTACCAACCATCTGTTAAAACATTCCTCACTTTAATATTCATAACTCCTATGAATGTGTTTGCAATGTCAAAGAATTTTAAAATGTATGCCAGGGGCTTCCCTGATGGCACAGTGGTTAAGAATCTGCCTGCCTATGCAGGGGACACGGGTTTGAGCCCTGGTCTGGGAAGATCCCACATGCCACAGAGCAACTAAGCCCCTGTGCCACAACTACTGAGCCTGTGCTCTAGAGCCCATGAGCCACAACTACTGAAGCCCACGTGCTGCAACTACTGAAGCCCACGCGCCTAGAGCCTGTGCTCCACAACAAGGGAAGCCACTGCAATGAGAAGCCCACGCACCACAAAGAGGAGTAGCCCCTGCTCGCCACAACTAGAGAAAGCCTGCTCGCAGCAACGAAGACCCAATGCAGCCAAAAATAAAATAAATAAAATAAAATAAATTAAAAAAAAAAACTAGAGGGTGTGCTGTGCCCACCAGTGCTCCGCTAAAAACCAATAAAAATAAAAAATATAAACATAAGCCATTGCCAGACAAAAGAATTCCACTTTTAAAAACACATGGAATTATGATTATTTCTATAATTTTAAAAACATTGTTTTCAAAGGTCAAACTTCATGATAAAATTTAATCAAATTAAATTATTAAGTTTTTAAAAAATGTAGAATTATAGATTAACACAGTTTTTCTGGGTCTTTAGTTTCTTGTCTTCTCAACCACTTTGGAAAAAGGAAATTAGGGGAGTAGGAAAGGTATGTATCAAAAATCTTAAATAATAAATAGTTATTTTCCTTTTAAAAAAGAAGCAAATATTATAAGAATCACCTATTTTAGTAAATTTTTCACAATTAAAATATTCTTCACAGTTAAAACAAAATTATAAAGAATTTTCCCTTAATTAGAAGTTAAAATCTGATATGTGACATATATGTACAGTTTTGAAAAACAGAATACTTCAAACTGAAGAAACCAGACCAAAAATGGATTATTCCTTGAAATTTGTAACTTTGAAACTTATTAAGATTTTCCAAAATTATGCTAACTTTTGCACATGGTATTCTTTGACACATATCTCCCTTGAGTTAAAAACTATTTCAAACTTGTACGAATTACTTTTTTACATTTACAGAGAAGGTCACGTTGTAAACCTTCATAAAAATCTCAAGTCAATAAGCAAATTTCTATGTATAATTCATTTTTTGGTTCCTATATTCCTTTGTTTTATCTGGGTCTTAAACACTTCAAATGATACTGTATAAGCCATGATAAAATGAGTATTCAGAACTATAAAATTAAGAATATTTGTGATCCAAGATTTTTAAGATAATAGGAAGATCAACTGTTAATATAGTGGCATCATCATCTCAGTTACAGAATCTAGAACAAAAGTTGTTAGCTGAAGAAAAGAAAGAAAACTTTTGGCTAAGGGAATGTTTCTGCATGAAAACTACCATTTTTAAGCCATTATTAAATAATATGTATTATATTCAGTTTTTTAGTGAAAATTTCATTAATTTAATATAACACACACTGTATAGTAAATTAAAAATTTAGAAATAAAAAATTAATATACTAGCCTTGGAAGTCAGCTAAAGAGTCATAAACTAAGGAAATTAGTAGTCTGAAAAACAAGCTGCTCTTATCCTGGCATACTGATGTGTTTGCCATTGGAAAGATTATTTTAAAAGAATTTAAAGTCTCATTTTCACAAGATGTTACTCTTGAACCCTAACAAATTCATTTTTCAGTAAAAACATTTACATAAATATGTGTACTTCAATAATTTATTTTTAAAACATCTATGATCTAGTGAATTTTTTACTAATCTGGGCAAGTACACCTATATAAGCCTATGATTTAAAATATTGAAGTTAAAATTTCTAAAAAAAAAAAATTTCTGAGAACATACTGAGTTCTAAAAGAATAAAGATTTTCAGAAACACTGACCTTGGGTATTGGACCACCATATATTAGCAATAACAAAATTTAAATCATTTGTATATTGCTCTATTTTTTCTAGATGTATTACTAAAAAAATATCTTCTGTGTTTACATAGAGCAAGTAGTTAAAATATATTTGCCAAAATTTTTATATTATAATTTTCCTTTTATTACCAATTTACTTGAAGTCAATAGAAAATTTTGACAAGAGTTGCTTTTGTTGGTAAATCCATTGGTACCATAAAATGTAATCAGTGTTCCCTAGATGCTAAGTAAATTGTGGAACCTTAGGGAAGCAGTGTGGATTCTTAAAGTTAATGGCTAAATGATAGAATGTGTTTACGTTTAATCACTTTACTTACATAGTCATTGATTTCCTTTAACACCCTTGTCTAGTATGCCACACTTGACAACCATTTTCTATCATTACCCAATCAGAATTCAAGTACAGACCCAAGAGCAGGGAGAAAAACGCTCCCACCAAGTTCTGGTTTTCTCAGTATTCTTGATTCCTTTTTACTGAAAACTTTTCAAAGCAATTTCATGACCATTGATTGACTTACTCTATCATATTTTGCTTGCAGGGTATATTTTCCCTGATCATAGTTCAGTCTGGTATGAAGTTATACCATTTGGCATTTTAATGCAGGCAATATAAGCATCAGTTCTAAAGGAGACAGTAAGCAACTGTACTGACAATAGTCATCAAATTACATGTCCAGCTGATTTTCTGTGCAATGCATACTGTTGGTGAAAACACATCATGGCCCTAGTCCTTGTAGGGTTTATAATAAAATAGGAAAACAAAAGGCTCCACTCTAGCAATTATTTGAAAGTAAGTGCTAAATTATGTGGCACTCATTATAAATATGCATGCAGGCCCAGGAAACTATCTCTTAAAATTGGCTGGACTGGTATACTAAAATATTATAGCAGGGAAGAAACATTCAGAGAAAAGCCTTGCAGACACAGTGCCTGGGTTGGCATCCCAGCTCTACCATGTGCTATCTTTGTGACCTTGGCCAGGTTTTTTAACTTTCCATGACTTGGGTTTCTCATTTATAAAATAAGAATAATATTGTACCTAGCTCATGAGATGATTGAAAAGATAAAGTGAGATGATGCATAAAGAGCAATTAACACTCAACAAAAATTCACCTTTTGTAATGGAATAACCATACAAGTGACGAAGATTCAGTGAGAAAAGGCCAGCCTTGTATGATGAGTCAGAGTTGAGTAGACCTGAGTTTTAAGGGTGGTAAGTAATTCCTGGAGAGTTAGGATTTTCTACTTCATGGGGGGTGTTAAAAGTTTATCCTGTTTGAAACAACTGACTGAAACTTGTAAATAAGGCCATAAAATATGGGTGACATATCATATAGGGCAAGAGGTCACACAAAGATTATCTAGGGCCATGCTGTCCAATAAGATAGGAGGAGCTACATATGGCTATTGTGCACTTGAATTATGACTTGTCTGAGATAAGATGAGCTGTTAGTTAAAAGACAAACCTGGTTCCCAAGACTTAGTATGAAAAAAATTCAAACTATCTTATTTTTTTACAGTGATTAGAAGTTTGAAATGACAATATTGGGTTAAATAAAATGTGCTACTAAAATTAATTTTATCTTTATTTTTAATAAGTCTATTAAAAATAAAAATTATGTGTAGCCTGAAATATTTCTATTGTACTGTGCCAGTCTAGGGGACTATACTTTGTTCATGTCATTAGTTATTATTGATTAAAGATTCTAGGCTTTTTGAAGTTACTTGCTAACCTGTACATATTTGTCTAACAGAGATGTAAATAATTTCAGTTCAATGCAACAGATAACCTTAAAGAGATAAGATATGGCCTTGTAGACATTAAATTATTTCATATATAACTCAGAAATTACACAGACAACAACATTTCTTTGTTGTCTGTATAACCTAGCTTCTCAGATGCTCTTTGAACCAGTCATGACATCTTACTAATTTCCTCATTAATTAATGAGTTTAACAAAATTTTTTACATTTGCTTAAAAGTTGTAAGGTTACCTTTGATAACCACACTTTACAAAAAAGAGAAAGCCAAATTTGTTGAAGTCGGGAATAAAAAGCCCTTTGTACAATATGAGAGAGTATTTAACAGACCTGTATTACTAACTGGGTCCTGGTATATGCTACTTAACCTTGTAGGTTGCTTAACTTCACTGAGCTGCTAAAAATTTCTCTGTAAGTTGCAATAATGATACTTAGTTCAAAAGATTGGACTTAAATATGATAACATAGCTTTGTTTTTACATTTTTTATATTGCATTATGGTTGATGTACAATTATTTACAATTTATGTAATTTTACATAATTTACAATTATGTAAATTACAGGTGTACAACATAGTGATTCACAATTTTTAAAAGTTATACTCCATTTATAGCTATTATAAAATGTTAGCTATATTCCCTATATCTTCCTTATGCATTCATCTGTTGATAAACACATAGTTTGCTTCCATATCTTGGCAATGGTAAATAATGCTGCTATGAACATTGAGGTGCATGTATCTTTTCAAATTACTGCTTTGTTTTTTGTTTTTTTCCTTTTTTTCGGTTATATACCTAGGAGTGGAATTGCTGAGTCTTATGGTAGTTCTACTTTTAGTTTTTTGAGAAACCTCCATGCTGTTTTCCACAGTGGCAGTGCCAATTTATATTCCCACCAACAGTGTATGAGGGTTCCCTTTTCTCCACATCCTTGCCAATATTTGTTATTTGGGTACTTTTCTTTTCTTTTTCTTCTTCTTCTTCTTTTTTTTTTTTTTTTTTTTTTTTTTTTTGACCACACCACGCAGCTTGTGGGATCTTAGTTCCCTGACCAAGGATTGAACCCAGGCCCTCGACAGTGAAAACACAGAGTCCTAACCATTGGACTACTAGGTAATTCCCTTGTGTTCTTTTTGATATTAGCCATTCTGACAGGTGTGAGGTGATATCTCATTATGGTTTTAATTTGCATTTCTCTGATTATTAGGGATGTTGAGCATATTTTTGTGTGCCTGTTGGCCATCTGTATGTCTTCTTTGGAAAAAATGTCTATTCAGGACTTCTGTCCATTTTTTAATTGGGTTGTTGCTTTCTTGATGATGAGTTGTACGAGCTGTTTATACAATTTAGATATTAACCCCATATCGATCATGTTATTTGCAAATCTTTTCTCCCATTTGGTAGGTTATTTTTTCATTTTGTTGATGGTTTTCTTTGTTGTGCAAAAGCTTTCAAGTTCAGTTATTTATTTTTGCTTTCATTTCCTTTGCTTTAGGAGACAGATCCAAAAAGAATATTGCTATGATTTATGCCAAAAAGTGCCCCACCTATGTTTTCTCCTAGGAGTTTTATGGTTTCCAGGCTTACATGTACGTCTGTAATCCATTTTGAGTTTATTTGTGTATATGCTGTTAGCAAATGTTCTAATTTCATTCTTTAACGTGTAGATGTCCAGTTTTCCCAGCACCATTTATTGAAGAGATTATCTTTTCTCCATTTTATATTCTTGCCTTGTTTGTCATAGATTAACTGATCATAAGCACATAGGTTTATTTCTGGGCTCTCTATTCTGTTCCATTGATATATGTATCTGTTTTTGTGGCAGTACAATACTATTTTGTTGTTGTTGTTGTTGTTTTAGTACCATACTGTTTTGATTACTGTAGCTTAGAAGTAGAGTCTGAAGTTGGGAAGCATGATTCCTCCAGCTCTGTTCTTCTTTCTCAAGATTGTTTTGTCTATTCAGGGTCTTTTGTCTTTCCGTTATTCCATTAAATATGATAATGTGCTCTAAATGTCCACCACAGTGTATGAAATATAATGATTCAGTAAATGGCATATTTTATTGTTATATGTGATTAATATTTTTTGAATAAATGAACAAGCCAGTAAAATAGTCTTTTATAAAGTGCTTTTTTTTTAATGATGCCTGCCGAATAGTTAAGAGAGTGAAAAAGGTAGTATTGTGAAAATCAATTTGTAAAGTATAGGATGCAGTGGACCTAAGCAATTGGTGACAACAGTAAAAAGAGAAATGGAAGGATGAATTCATTAGAAAGAAGTAGCAATATTTGGTGACATATTAAAAGTAAAGAAGAACAAACATAAAGAATAGTGATGCCATTTACAGAATCATAGAATTGTGTGGAAGGCAGTTTGCTGAGAACTATTCCTAAATTTTTCTTGTGTTGTCTTTGAAGTAGAAGGACATATACATGATGATTTTTACAATCTTCTAGAAATTCCTGTGAAAAAGATAAGTGGGAACTTAGAGCAGTTGGGTTTCTTGGAGGTCATTCACAATGGATGTAATAGTTAAA